>NW_017097351.1:10857-12611 GCF_001412225.1 Nicrophorus vespilloides | reverse complement strand
AAATTAGTATTAAATAACATTTGTACTTTTTATAGATTTCTTGTAATTCGTTGCCAAATTTCAAGTAATTGGAAGTACAGTGTGTTTCATATTAAATAACAAAAACGCATCTGTATCTCTTATAGATTCAATAATAAACACGTTTTTTTGAGTTAAAAGTATAAATACATTCGAAAAGTGCAGTGTCTACATTTTTCTTCTATATCTCGACTATCTTTGTTGTTATTATTAATATTAAACATGCATATATAAGTTAAAACTATAGTGAATGAAATTAGTATTAAATAACATTTGTACTTTTTATAGATTTCTTGTAATTCACTGTCAAATTTCAAGTAAGTGGAACTACAGTGTTTTTCATATTAAATAACAAAAACGAATCTGTGTTTCTTATAGATTTAATAATAAACACGTTTTTTTGAGTTAAAAGTATAAATATCATTTGAAAAGTGCAGTGTCTACATTTTTCTTCTATATCTCGACGATCTTTGTTGCTATTATTAATATTAAACATGCATACAAAAGCTAAAACTATAGTGAATGAAATTTGTATAAAGTAACATTTGTACCTTTTATAGATTTCTTGTAATTCGCTGTCAAATTTCAAGTAATTGGAATTACAGTGTGTTTCATATTAAATAACAAATCGAATCTGTGACTCTTATAGATTCAATAATAAACACGTTTTTTTGAGTTAAAAGTATAAATATCATTCGAAAAGTGCATTGTCTACATTTTTCTTTTATATCTCAACGATCTTCGTTGTTACTATTAATATTAAACATGCATATAAAAGCTAAAACTATAGTTAATGAAATTAGTATAAAATTACATTTGTACCTTTTATAGATTTCTTGTAATTCGCTACCAAATTTCAAGTAATTGGAACTACAGCGTGTTTCATATTAAATAACAAAAACGCATCTGTGTCTCTTATAGATTCAATAATAAACACGTTTTTTTTTGAGTTAAAAGTATAAATATCATTCGAAAAGTGCAGTGTCTACATTTTTCTTTTATATCTCGATGATCTTTGTTACTATTATTAATATTAAACATGCATATAAAAGCTAAAACTATAGTGAATGAAATTAGTATTAAATAACATTTGTACTTTTTATAGATTTCTTGTAATTCGCTGTCAAAATCAAGTAATTGGAACTACAGTGTGTTTCATATTAAATAACAAAAACGCATCTGTGTTTCTTATAGATTCAATAATAAACACGTTTTTTTTTGAGTTAAAAGTATAAATATTATTCGAAAAGTGCAGTGTCTACATTTTTCTTCTATATCTCAACGATCTTTGTTGCTATTATTAATATTAAACATGCATATAAAAGCTAAAACTATAGTGAATGAAATTAGTATTAAATAACATTTGTACTTTTTATAGATTTCTTGTAATTCGCTGTCAAAATCAAGTAATTGGAACTACAGTGTGTTTCATATTAAATAACAATAACGCATCTGTGTTTCTTATAGATTCAATAATAAACACGTTTTTTTTTGAGTTAAAAGTATAAATATCATTCGCAAAGTGCAGTGTCTACATTTTTCTCCTATATCTCGACGATCTTCGTTGCTATTATTAATATTAAACATGCATATAAAAGCTAAAACTGTAAAGAATGAAATGAGTATAAAACAACATTTGTACTTTTTATAGATTTCTTGTAATTCGCTGACAAATTTCAAGTAATTGGAACTACAGTGTTTCATATTAAATAACAAATCGAATCTGTGTCTCTTAT
>NW_017097351.1:0-10769 GCF_001412225.1 Nicrophorus vespilloides | reverse complement strand
CAGTGTTTCATATTAAATAAAAAATCGAATCTGTGACTCTTATAGATTCAATAATAAACACGTTTTTTAAAAGTATAAATATCATTTGAAAAGTGCAGTGTCTACATTTTTCTTTTATATCTCGACGATCTTCGTTGCTATTATTAATATTAAACATGCATATAAAAGCTAAAACTATAGTTAATGAAATTAGTATTAAGTAACATTAGTACTTTTTATAGATTTCTTGTAATTCGCTGCCAAATTTCAAGTAAATGGAACTACAGTGTGTTTCATATTAAATAACAAATCGAATCTGTGTTTCTTATAGATTCAATAATAAACACGTTTTTTTGAGTTAAAAGTATAAATATCATTCTCAAAGTGCAGTGTATATATTTTTCTTCTATATCTCGACGATCTTTGTTGCTATTATTAATATTAAAAATGCATATAAAAGTTAAAACTATAGTGAATGAAATTAGTATAAAGCAACATTTGTACTTTTTATAGATTTCTTGTAATTCGCTGCCAAATTTCAAGAAATTGGAACTACAGTGTTTCTTATTAAATAACAAATCGAATCTATGACTCTTATAGATTCAATAATAAACACGTTTTTTTTTTAGTTAAAAGTATAAATATCATTCGAAAAGTGCAGTGTCTACATTTTTCTTCTATATCTCGACTATCTTCGTTACTATTATTAAAATTAAACATGCATATAAAAGCTAAAACTGTAGAGAATTAATTTTGTATAAAGCAACATTTGTACCTTTTATAGATTTCTTGTAAATCGCTACGTAAGTTGTAGAAATTAAACATTAAGCAATGTTTTCACATTGTCTTCTATTTCTGGATTATCATGAATGTATTTTGAAAAGTTGAAATCTTGCATTAAAACTAAAAGAAAATAAAAAATAGTACAGATTAATTGTTTTATCTTGATTATTCTCACATTTTCATAATATTAAATTTTAAAGTTAAATTAGTACAAACTTCTTGAAATCGATGTAAAACCTCAGCGTTCTGAGAACTTATTATTTTGGTTTTTCTTTTTATAAATTCTCAATTTCCTTCGGTTTCTTCGTCAACTTTTAATGTTTGTTTTCATTTGGATACGTACGGTTTGCCGACCGCCGCAAAATTGAAACGGCTCGATGCCTCCATTCGATTACGCAACGGTCGCAATTAGGAAGTAAGTGTGAATGAGGAGGAAGGGTCGGTTGCAGTTAGTTAATATCTACTCTCCTCTACTCTGGTTATGCATACACGTATGTATGTATATGTACGTAATACATGTATGGTGTTTATGTGTGAGTGTGTGTGTGTGAACTCATGGATTTAATTGGTTCTCCCACTTTGGCCGGGAAGAGTTAATAGACCGTGCAATAATATACACCGCATGTATACACGGACCCAAAAACGATTCGATAATAAACCGCAAAGCGTATTATCGATTCCGATCCATCTATAATGCAGTTTATGTCCTTCTCCTTCATCATCGTCCTTTTTTTCCCTTCATCGCCTACTCTCTTCCACTTGTTCAATTCGCTGTTATTTGTCCACCTCTTCTTTTTTTGTTTTGTTTCATTTCGTTTTTGTTTGTTTGTTAACAAACGAGAGAGAGAGTTAACGAGAGAGGCCATCAATTAAATTCGGCGCGTTCACTAATCGTTCGTTAATTGCTCGATTTCCGGTCTAAAGATAAAAGGGTATCCATGACGATTTTCCAAACAATTCAAATGTTTACCGATGCAAACCCATCCAACTATGTCAATTGTTAATTAAAGCATACCACGATGCAAGAGTCTATTTCATCTCTGTATGTGAGTTTTCACTCATATTTTTCATGTTTTTTTTGTATTACAAAAGGAAATGTTAATATTTTTCTATCAATTAAAACTAAAACTAAGTAATAAATATTTTGTTAAATCTCGAAAAAGCAGTAATTTTACATTTTTTAAGTGCCAAATTATTCAAATTGAATCATTTAAAAAGTTTCGAAAATACTCCACTTTTTGCTTCGAAAATTCAGTACCTTCAAGAAATACACATATACACAAGCATTCAAATTAAAGCTAAAACTATAAGGTACAAAATGCTTCTAATTACCTGATTGCATTTTGAGAATTGTTTTCCTAATTTAAAGTCAAAGTTGATGGGTTATTGCTATAAAGTAAACAAGTGAGTTGAAGTATTAAGTTTATGTACTTAACAAAGAGGTTATATCGTGATTTTTGAAAGTTACCAAGCTTTTGAAGAAGTAGTTTTAGGTACTTGAGAAAGTGGCTATTGTAAATAGCAAATTTAGAGTATTTCAGGGGTTATTATTTATTCTAAAATGAGTTAACTAAGCGATTTAGTTACTTGGCAAATATCAAGTAGTTGTTGGTTTATTGTAATAAAATGAGTTAATACAAAGCTAAGTGAGTTAGATGAATAGCTTTAAGTTCAGTACTTTGTAAACTACTTGGCAAGTATCAAGTAGTTGTTTCAAGTTTCGAAAATACAGTGTTTCCACTTTGCTTCTAATTACCTGATTGCATTTTGAGAATTGTTCTCCTAATTTAAAGTCAAAGTTGAAAAAGTTGATGGGTTATTGCTATAAAGTAAACAAGTGAGTTGAAGTATTAAGTTTATGTACTTAACAAAGAGGTTATATCGTGATTTTTGAAAGTTTCCAAACTTTTGAAGAAGTAGTTTTAGGTACTTGAGAAAGTGGCTATTGTAAATAGCAAATTTAGAGTATTTCAGGGGTTAGTTACTTGACAAATATCAAGTAGTTGTTGGTTTATTGTAATAAAATGAGTTAATCGAAAGCTAAGTGAGTTAGATGAATAGCTTTAAGTTGGGTACTTTGTAAGCTACTTGGCAAGTATCAAGTAGTTGTTTCAAGTTTTGAAAATACAGTGTCTCCACTTTTTTCTTCAAGAAATACACATATACACAAGTATGCATTCAAATTAAAACTAAAACTATAAGGTACAAAATGCTTTTAATTACCTGATTGCATTTTTAGAATTGTTCTCCTAATTTAAAGGTTAAACTTTTTAGTTTGACCAAGTAACACACATATACAAATAAGTATGCAAATTGAAACTAAAACTATAGAATTTAAAATGAACTTAAATGTAGAATTATCTAATTTTCTCATACTTCACGAACAAAGTTGGAAAAGTTTGTACTAATTTTTATTTTTTTTGGGAAAAATCTTAAGAAAAATCATCAATATTTTAATAGAAAAAAAAATAAATTTATTTACATACAAAAAAATAAACAAACAAAAAATATACCTTACACGGAAACGAAGAAAAACAAAAAAAAAGTAATATTACAATTACAAATAAAAACAAAAGTATTTAATAATAAGTATGTTGATCACAAAAAACGTCGTTACCTTAAGATGATGATTAAATTAGCGGACATATGTTTGAATGAAAAATGAAATTATAATAATAATAATTTAAAAAAAACAAACAAAAAGCGAACACAGTGCGTCGCCAGTGGTCGGAGTTGGTCTAAGAACTAAAATTATTAGAGCGAATGAGAATCCTTGTGATATTAAATTGGTGGTTGGTTCGTGCAAGAGAATATAGAGGGCGCGAGAGTTGGTTTTAACGGGGTTGGGGGGCTAGAAATGGCTTCACTCTCTCTCCGTGTTCTTCTCTTTGTCTCATCAATATCCTGGTTTCACGTGTTTGACGACCGCATTGAATCCGGAATGTTTGTCCGCCGTGTACTGGACGATCCTCTTGGAACCGTCCGGCTCGACGAGGGTGTACTCACCCTTGACTTTATCGCCGTCGCGCGTCTCCCATTGGCTCTTGATGTCATGGGTGTGCAGATCGTGAACGGCGTAGTCGTAATGGTAATTTGGATGAGACTGCAAATGCAAAAGAAAACAAAACAGAAATTAGCTCAGAATGGATTAAGTTTACTTAATAAGTTTAAGATAAGAATGGATGAAATTAACTCAAAAACTATAGGATCTATAACTAATACATCTATAGATTTGTGTCAACACTGATTTTTCAGTAAGGACATGTTTGTAGATGTACGTTGAAATAAGTTTTTCAATAAGTCTTAAGATAATCATAGTTAATTTTCACTTTTTTATTACATAGACTTTCAAATTGTTGTTTTTTTTATATAATTCCAAGATTAGCACTATACTTGAACAATTTGGAAGCAAGGAAAAGGCAACGCTACCAATTTCGATGATCGTTTCGGTTTCGGTTGAAGTATTTTAACAAGCACCAATTTGCATTCGTTTCTTCTCTTCCACCTTCTTTTCTTTTCATTAATTATTTTTTTTTTGCCTTTCCTCTTCGAGATTCGGCTCATTAGAACCGATCATACCAATTTTCCTTCTTCTACCTTTTTTTTTTCATCATCATCATCATCACTTTCGTCGTCGTACTTCTCCTCCACTTGCTTTCCCTCATTAGCGGGGTTGGAAAATTTTCGAAACGCGAATAGGATTGAGTGGAAAATTGAGTGGACACGCGGTAATTGCCGTTTTCCACGATGCAATTCACGAGAAATTAAAAAAAAAAAAAAAGTACTGAGAATGTCACAGTTTTCTGTCGTTATAACAACGCTAATTGCGTTTATTAACTGCGCGCAATTTCCTCTAGATTTTTCCTGTTGAATCTTCATTATTTCCTATTGTTGTAAACTGGGTTAATCTAAAGTGATTTAAATAACAGATGAAAGATTGTAAGAAGTTACTTGGCAAGTATTGATTAGTTAATGAAGCAATTGAAAGATACGTGGCAAGTATCGAGTAGTTGATGGGTTATTGGTATAAAGTAAACAAGTATTTTGACTTTTGAAAGTTACTTGGTTTATTGTTATAAAAAAGAGATTAACCAAACTTTTGAAGAAGTAGTTTTAGGTACTTGTAGTTTTATACTATTGTAAATAGCAAATTTAGAGTATTTCAAGGGTTATTATTTATTCTAAAATGAATTAACTAAGCGAATTAGTTACTTGGCAAGTATGAAGTAGTTGTTGGTTTATTGTAATAAAATGAGTAAATCCAAAGCTAAGTGAGTTAGATGAATAGCTTTAAGTTAAGTACTTTGTAAGCTACTTGGCAAGTATCAACTAGTTGTTGGTTTATTGTAATAAATTGAGTTAATCTAAAGCTAGTGAAGTCGGTAAACTATTCAACTTGAAAAAGTGGTTATATAATGTATTTTGAAAGTTACTTGGTTTATTGTTATAAAGAAAGAGATTAACCAAACTTTCGAAGAAGTAGTTTTAGGTACTTGAGAAAATGGCTATTGTAAATAGCAAATTTAGAGTATTTCAGGGGTTATTATTTATTCTAAAATGAATTAACTAAGCGAATTAGTTACTTGGCAAGTATCAAGTAGTTGTTGGTTTATTGTAATAAAATTAGTTAATCCAAAGCTAAGTGAGTTAGCTGAAAAGCTTTAAGTTGAGTACTTTGTAAGCTACTTGGCAAGTATCAAGTAATTGTTGGTTTATTGTTATAAATTGAGTTAATATAAGGCTAGTCAAGTCGGTAAACTATTCAACTTGAAACAATGGTTATATAATGTACTTTGTAAATTACTTGGCAATTATCAAGTAGTTTTTGGTTTATTGTTATAAATTAAGTTAATCTAAGGCTAGTCAAGTCAGTAAACTATTCAACTTGAAACAGTGGTTATATAATGTACTTTGTAAATTACTTGGCAAGTATCAAGTATAGATTTGTGCTTACATGGTAATCGACGTATTCTTCGTGTCCTCCTCCTCCTCCACCGTGGCCGATGTCGTTGCCTCCTCCGTAGGCGACACCCGAAGATACCGCCTCGTGTCCACCGTAGTCCCCTAATCCACCGCCCAGAGCGTATCCACCTTCATAGTGCTCATAGCCGCCTCCTTGGACATCTGATGTTGCCACAAAGATTGCAGCTGCAGCGCAAACCTTAAAACAGGAAACATTTTTTATCTCTTCTATTTCTTGTTGTTGTTGTTGTTGTCTACTTACAATGAAGAGATGCATTCTCGCTGGTGGTGGTTGTTGTTGTTATTTTTGTTTTGTTTCTGAGGAGGGATGCGATTGCTGGGATCGGCGGATCGAGACTGATTTGACTTCTGGCAGTTGCCACTAATTTATATATGGTTCCGAGACGCGCGTTTTGTGAAAGGATTTCTCTGCACTCTTTGCGTCGTTTCTTCGTACACATTATTCCCCAGGACTCTTAACTATGTATATGTGTGTGTGTGCAAAGCGTCCGAGTGTTTATTTCTTCTTTCTCTCTTCGCTAACGCATTCTTCGCGCCACGCGTGAAACTTTCCCTTGATCTTGCCTAGAATAACTTCATCAAACACATCCAAATACATTTGACAAAAAAAAACACACACTTTTAACAAATTAATTTCAATTGAAATACACACATAACTGTTCAAATTAAACGAGCAATTACATAATTTTCTTATAAACGTTAACTTAATCAGCAACATGTAAATTCATAAACCATTACAAGAAATAGTACATATAAATCTAAACTTTGATATATTTTTACTAAATTCTCTTCCTTATAGTAAATCTTAAAATGAAAATATTTAAAGTAAAAATTAACAGTTTTTTTTTTTTTTAATTAAATATTAGAAACTAATTTTTGCTTATTTTAGAAAATACTCTAAAATTTATGAATTTCCTAGTGTTTTTTTTAATGAAATTTAAAGAAAAAATTGCAGATTTTTAAAAATTTGGATAGTTCCAAAACGTCCTTAAACATCTTTCAAATAAAAATCAAGAGAGATTATTGCAATTTTTACTATTTAGTTAAACAGTTAAACTTTTAAACTTTGTCATTTTTTTTTGTCAATTCTCTTAACAAAGATGTTATGTTATGATTTTTGAAAGTTACTTGGTTTATTGTTATAAAAAAAGAGATTAACCAAACTTTTGAAGAAGTAGTTTTAGGTACTTGAGAAAGTGACTATTGTAAATAGCAAATTTAGAGTATTTCAGGGGTTATTGTTTATTCTAAAATGAGTTAACTAAGCGAATTAGTTACTTGGCAAGTATCAAGTAGTTGTTGGTTTATTGTAATAAAATGAGTTAATCCAAAGCTAAGTGAGTTAGATGAAGCTTTAAGTTTAGTACTTTGTAAGCTACTTGGCAAGTATCAAGTAGTTGTTGGTAAACTATTCAGTAAACTATTCAACTTGAAAAAGTGGTTATATAATGTACTTTGTAAGTTACTTGGCAAGTAGTGTTATTTAGAACATAAATAGAAACAATAGGAAAATGTCTCTTAACATCTTTATTTAAAAACCTAAACTTTGTCTTATTTTTTTGTCAATTCTCTATTGAAAAGATGTTTTAAGTAAAAATTGAATGTTTATTTAGAACATAAATATGAAAAATCAGAAACTTTCAAATATTTAGCTTATGTCTTTGCTTATTTCCTTGTTTATTTTGAATGAAATTGAAAGAAAAATTGCAGATTTAATTTATTAATGGATAGATCCAAAACGTCTTTGAACATCTTCAAAATAATGATCAATCAAGATTGTTACTATTTACATAAACAATAGCAAATTGAAATACATGTGTTTTTTACATATTTCTTTTGTTTTTCTCAATATGAAAGTCGGCTATGAACATTGAATTATGAAATTGTTAAAAAATTGAACAACAATTTGAACAACAAAACTAAAACTGTCGAAACCTCTACGTTTCTTTTATTAAAACTTATTATTTAATAAGAAAGTAAATTTAGTATATAGACATGTGTAGTAATGTCATGCAAAAGAAATTATTAAAAAAAAAGTAGTGAATTTAATCACAAATTGTATTATATAATTCAAGAATCAAAGTTTACTTTTTTAGAATTAAAATCACTTTTTTAAATGTATTTTATATAATTTAGTAAACAAAATGAATTGTTTAATTGTTTGATTAAAATTGAATTAGGATATCTGAAATGGATTTGTAATTATGATATAATAATTGTAATTAATGATCGTTTATAATGTTAATTATGGTTTCATAATTATAACAATTTTGACGTGAATGATGTAACAAAGTTCCAATACGTTTCGCCCTTAGATTGCGGCTGCAAATTGAGCCGTTTCCCATGCATCGATTTCTCAATCGACTTTTTGAAAGTAAACAGCGACTAAAAGTTTCGCGTGCCTTTAATTAGTTTCACTCTGCTTCTGCTTCCTCCTAGTCCGTCCAAATTCATTTCCATACTGATTCGCACAGTTTCATTTAAACAAATTAACAAATTCCTTGGTTCTTCTCCAACATCATCTCTTCAGTTGCTCTTCAGTTTACGTATCTTGTTTTGATGATTGGAGAAAGAAAAGTAGCCGCAAATTGGCAATTTGCGACCGTAAATGAATATGTAACAGTCAATGATGCGTGCAATGCCGCCGACCCATTCATTCTGCATAGCAGCAGCTCGTGGGCCTCGGAGGAATCCGAGCGATTTTAATATTTCAGACATGCAAAAGAAAGTACAATGCGTCGCCGTAACGGCGTAAACGAATTGTAAATAGATCAGAGGTTTCGGCTTCGACGACGGTAATTTCCTGCATCGATTCGATTATATTAGATCAACGAATGTATTCCTAATGGTTACAGCTACAAACCTCGAGGCGAAGCACAATAATAACAATGAGAGAGAGAGAGAAAAAAACTATAGAGAATAAACTGGAGGCGATTTTTTTATGTGTGAAGTTCGGAAACGGTCTAATTGCTCCATAATTGCTTTTCAATCTTGCGTGGAATAACGCGAAAGAAGTGCGGATTATAAAGGAAAAGAAAAAAAATATAGAATATGCAAGTGGTAATATTGAATTAGTTCCAATAATTATAGCAACAAGAGCGGGTCTTAATTGCTTCTTGAATTATTCATTCTTCCGATACCGCAAAAAGATATTCTCTGAGCTGGCAACTTTTCAACGGAATCTTCGTTAATTGTTTCTCCATCAACGCATTTTAGAGCAATTTAATTGCTAAATTCATACAAATTAACTTCTTTCATAACATTAATATTTATAAATGGATGTTTTAAAACTGTTATTGTTGTAAATATGAATTACGAAACATTGATTTTCTCAGAAACTATAATAGATGGAATGGAGACAAAAGATGCATATGAAAGCTGGATGTTTGGGGAATGTAGAAGTTATTTAATCATTGCTGTGGTTTCATCCGTTTTGGTTGTAATTCAAGTTCAAAATTGAACAATTAACGCACGAAAAATGTCTTCATACATTAGTGATTTTCGCAAAAACTATAATAGATGGAATGGACACAAAAGATGCACATGAAACTGGGATGTTTGGGGAATGCAGAAGTTATTTAATCATTGCTGTGGTTTCATCCGTTTTGGCTGTAATTCAAGTTCAAAATTGAACAATTAACGCACGAAAAATGTCTTCATACATTAGTGATTTTCTCAGAAACTATAATAGATATAATGGATACAAAAGATGCATATGGAAGCTGGATGTTTGGGGAATGTAGAAGTTATTTAATCATTGCTGTGGTTTCATCCGTTTTGGCTGTAATTGAAGTTCAAAATTGAACAATTAACGCACGAAAAATGTCTTCATACATTAGTGATTTTCTCATAAACTATGATAGATGGAATGGATCTAAAAGATGATTATGAAATTTGCATATTTGATGGTTGTAACGTGCATTTAAGCATTGCTGTGGTTTCATCCGTTTTGGCTGTAATTCGAGTTCAAAATTGAACAATTAACGCACGAAAAATGTCTTCTTATATTAGTGATTTTCTCAGAAACTATAATAGATGGAATGGATACAAAAGATGCATATGGAAGCTGGATATTTGGGGAATGTAGAAGTTATTTAATCATTGCTGTGGTTTCATCCGTTTTGGCTGTAATTCAAGTCCAATATTGAACAATTAACGCACGAAAAATGTCTTCATACATTAGTGATTTTCTCAGAAAGTATAATAGATAGAATGGATACAAAAGATGAATATGAAATTTGAATATTTGATGGTTGTAACGTGCATTCAAGCATTGCTGTAGTTTAATCCGTTTTGGCTGTAATTCAAGTCCAAAATTGAACAATTAACGCACGAAAAATGTCTTCTTATATTAGTGATTTTCTCAGAAACTATAATAGATGGAATGGATTGAAAAGATGAATATGAAACTTATATATTTGATGGTTGTAACGTACATTCAAGCATTGCTGAGGTTTCATCCGTTTTGGCTGTAATTCAAGTTCAAAAATGAACAATTAACGCACGAAAAATGTCTTCATACATTAGTGATTTTCTCAGAAACTATGATAGATGGAATGGATCAAAAAGGTGAATATGAAATTTGCATATTTGATGGTTGTAACGTGCATTTAAGCATTGATGTGGTTTCATTCGTTTTGGCTGTAATTCAAGTTCAAAAATGAACAATTAACGCACGAAAAATGTCTTCATACATTAGTGATTTTCTCAGAAAGTATAATAGATAGAATGGATACAAAAAATGCATATGAAAGCTGGATGTTTAGGGAATGTAGAAGTTATTTAATCATTGTTGTGGTTTCATCCTTTTTGGCTGTAATTTAAGTTCAAAATTGAACAATTAACGCACTAATAAAGTCTTCTTAAATTAGTGATTTTCTCAGAAACTATGATAGATGGAATGGATCCAAAAGATGCATATGAAATTTGCATATTTGAGGGTTGTAACGTGCATTCAAGCATTGATGTGGTTTCATCCGTTTTGGCTGTAATTCAAGTTCAAAAATGAACAATTAACGCACGAA
>NW_017097350.1:0-34130 GCF_001412225.1 Nicrophorus vespilloides | reverse complement strand
GGTAGATACGTTCCACAGGAAAACGCATAAAAATAAATCGCACAAAAAAGGACTAGACAACGTATAAAAATAAAGGATACGTTCCATATTTTTTTAAAACCGCATAAAACTAAATCAATGAGTTACAATATACGCATAAAAAGAGAACCAAGTGTAGTTGGTTAGTAGAATTTATTATTGCTTAAAAATATATATAATCTTGGTTCGGGTCAAGATCTGTACAACCGAATTCCCGACATTCGAAAATCAAAACAGTATCTTTGATTATTATTTGTTATAAACGTAAAACAAATGAATTTAAAAATGGCAGTTATTACTTACTACGTGAATAAAAAAAGATTTTCGATATTCTATTGTTTAGAGTAAAACCTGTGTTTTATCGGGATTTGGATATAGACCCATAAAATCTAAATATGCAATGAGTTAATAATATAGAATATCTTATGACTATTTATCGTTGTCAAGGTGATGCCTTTATCTGTTCATCTTTTGTGGTTCATCTTATCCCATCGTTCGGATTGCATTCGAGGGGGTGAACTCTCCGCAGTCGGCTGTGATGAAACAATTGACCAATTAAAGTGCGCTGCCGGATCGGAGTCGCCCATGTTGTTGTTATTGTCGTCGTAGTTTCGATGACGGCGATGATTATGATGACGAGGATGATGATTGTTGTTATTATTATTATTGTTGCGATGATGCGGACGCGTTGCCGTTCCGATGTAATGACTTGTCGATAATGTGTTCCGAAGATATTTCTGCGCTCACAGGTGGTTTAATTTCCAAGCTGTCACCTTTGCTTCGTTCCTCAAATCAAATCGATTCCAGGATGAATCGCGCACCGCCGAAACGGTGCTATCTCTG
The DNA here is from genome assembly GCF_001412225.1 of Nicrophorus vespilloides. Classification (NCBI taxonomy): domain Eukaryota; kingdom Metazoa; phylum Arthropoda; class Insecta; order Coleoptera; family Silphidae; genus Nicrophorus; species Nicrophorus vespilloides. The sequence goes on along the minus strand of NW_017097350.1, from coordinate 33,269 downwards.
TCTCTCCATCCGACGGGATGCTGCAGAATGCTCACGAGAAAGAGAGGTGAGGTTGAGACCAACATCGGAGACGACACGGGGACGACGTGGCCGAAGAACGGCCACAAGAAAGAAGATGCTATCAGCTGTGGAATTCCTCTCTCGCGCCGTCGTTTTGTCTCTTCCCCTTCGTCCCTTCACACAACTCCTACTTCTTTTTTTTTCCTCCTCGATCATCATCGACAATATTCTTTTTTCTATATAATCCACTCGCTTCTTCTTTTTTTTTTTTAATCATTTTCTTTTTCTCTCCCCGAAGATAATATAATACGGGAAGTTATCAGGATCGGAGCGAGGATGAAACTCATTAAATTTTTGAAAATACTCACAAAAACATCTTTAAATTATAATCAATATTTCTATAAACTCAACAATTCCAAATGCTTTTATAAACATATTGGATATTTTAATGCAATCTATTGGCAGGAATGCCAACTGCAAATACAAAATATTCCATTGTTTTAACCTATAATTAGTAGTAATTGATTATCAGAGTTTGATGACAATGTAATTGAACTGACAGCTCCAATTATACCAACTTTAATAAATGTATATAACTACATTTAGTTACTGCCACTAACATTTATATCTTGTATTAAAAATAGAGTAAATGGACCACTTTTTCAGAAAATTTCAGTTTACATGAATTGATCGATTCTTCATTGGAGTATATTTTGTGATACGTAAAGACTAGGAAATCATATAATTATATGATATAATTACTAGGTATTAAGTTTGTATCAAATTTGAAACTAACGTTATTTTATCGGAAATCCATCGACATTAGCTCCGGCCCTGCATGTAATCCATATCCAATATAACCTCGTCGTCGATATAACATATATATTATACATTATTATTTTTTTATTATAACTCTTTTTCATTCAATTTACCGTTGTTCGAAGCGTTTTCACGAAATATTCGCTGAAAGCCTAATTACACGGAATTTTCGCTTGACTGATGGATTGATGGATCGCTTCCGAAAGAATCCGGTGTTTTGCTAATGTCTGCCCCTGCACTGTCTTGTCTCGTCGTATTAAAGAAGCAGTAATTGCGTAAGGGCGAGCGCGTGTGTCTGTTAAAAGTGTACGTCTATAAATGGGAAAGGGAGAGAGGAGGGAGTACGTAATGATGTAATTAGATTACTGACGGTAAAAGCCGTTGGGCATCGCTTTGATTACTGGAAGCACGCAACTCGCTAATGCAGCAATAAATTGTTACACATGTAGAGAAAAGGAGAGAGAGAATAAATAATAAATAAGGAAGGAGTGAATTGATGTATGGAAAGAGTGAAACGAAACACGGAGGGTGCAATTAAAGAGTAACTTCAGATGTGATTGTTGTACTTGTGTTAAGAACCAGAGCTTCGGGACTCTTTTAATTGTAGCTCATTTTCGTTTCATGTTTATGATCATCAAATTAATCATTTCATTAACTTAACTGTGTACATAATTTGGGTTATTCAAAGTTGCTTAATATTTAGACTATTGACTTAAGCGTTTTCATACTTAAAAGTAAATGAGATTTAAATAGTAAATGAGATGACAAATAAAAGAAAATCAGTAAATTTATTAACAATTAAATTACATAGTTAAAGCGGAACTTTAGGTTAATTAATGTTTCCAATTACAACAGTTGTAGTAAGTAGGTCTTGGATGACTATAACACTATATGATTTTCTTTTAGCATTTGGAGATTAACAAACAAATCACGGTACTTGTACTCTCTACTTGTCAAGTAAATATTAATTGTACGATTTTTGACGTAGTAATTAATATATTAACAGAATAAACAGAGGATTTAAGTATACATTTTGCATTTAGGAATTAGGAACTAAAATATAAGGTCGTCTTAAACTTGTTACTCGCTACTTGCCAAGTAAATATTATTTTACGTTAGTACTAATTTGAAGATTTAGATATACATATTAACAAATAAATTACAAAAATATCTTAAATCACTTACTTATCACTACAAGTAGAAAGTAATTGTAAAGTAAAAATTAGCATAATTAACAGAAGATTTAACTATATATAATAATTTTGCAATTAGTAAGTAGCAACCAAAGGCTACTTGTCAAGTAAATATTGTTTTTTGTTAGTATTACTTGACATATTAATATGAAGATTTAAATGTACTTAAGTTTACTATTTGTTAATTGACAAGTAGCAAACGTATGTATTCTAAATAGTTGATAAATAGATGTAACAAGTAGAAGATTTGCGCAAGTAAGTAGATGAAAACTAAACAGATGGATAATTTTGTATGGAATTCAAAGCATCAACAAAGGGATGAAAAAGCAGTGGTCCCAGAGGATGCTGGATGATTTATATGATTGACCAACCCCCGTATTCAAAGTTGCTTAATATTTAGACTATTGACTTAAGCGTTTTCATACTTAAAAGTAAATGAGATTTAAATAGTACATGAGATGACAAATAAAAGAAAATCAGTAAATTTACTAACAATTAAATTACATAGTTTAAGGTTAATTGATGTTTCCAATTACAACAGTTGTAGTAAGTAGGTCATGGATGACTATAACACTATATGATTTTCATTTAGAATTTCATTTAGATTAATAAATAAATTACGATAATGCCTTAAATCTGTTGATTATTGACTCTCTACTTGTCAAGTAAATATTAATTGTAGCATTTTTGACGTAGTAATTAATATATTAACAGAATAAACAGAGTATTTAAGTGTACATTTTGCATTTAGTAATTTGGAAACCAAAATGTAGGGTCGTCTTAAACCAGGTACTTGTTACTCGCTACTTGCCAAGTGAATATTATTTTGCGTTAGTACTAATCTGAAGATTTAGATATACATATTAACAAATAAATTACAAAAATAGCTTAAATCACTTACTTATTACTACAAGTAGAAATTAATTGTAACGTAAAAGTTAGCATAATTAACAGAAGATTTAACTATATATAATAATTTTGCAATTAATATGTAGCAACCAAAGGCTACTTGTCAAGTAAATATTAATTGTAGGATTTTTGACGTAGTAATTAATATATTAACAGAATAAACAAAGGATTTAAGTGTACATTTTGCATTTAGGAATTAGGAATTAGAAACTAAAATATAAGGTCGTCTTAAATCAGGTACTTGTTACTCGTTATTTGCCAAGTAAATATTATATTACGTTAGTACTAATCTGAAGATTTAACAAATAAATTATAAAAATATCTTATCACTCGCTGCTTTTTAAGTGGAAAGTAATTGTAACGTAGAAATTAGCATAATTAACAGAAGATTTAACTATATATAATTATTTTGCAAGTAGTAATGTACATAACTGCATTTAAATGTACATAAGTTTGCTACTTGTTAATTGACAACCTTTGTATTATAAATAGTTGATAAATAGATGTAACAAGTAGAAGATTTGCGCAAGTAAGTAGATGAAAACTAAACAGATGGATAATTTTGTATGGAATTCAAAGCATCAACAAAGGGATGAAAAAACAGTGGTCCCAGAGGATGCTGGATGATTTATATGATTGACCAACCCCCGTGTCCAGTAAATCTTTTTAATTATAATCCAATATTTCTCCCGTTGTCATTAATAATTCTTTCATTCCTCTCCTCTTTCTTCATCTGCTACAACGCTCCTCATCCCTCGGACCCTAAATGGATTTCGATGAGTTTCTGGGGGTCCGTGGAAACCGTGCATCCCCAAAAGAAGGGAAAAAAAACTCTGTTCGAAACGGTGTATGCCGAGAGTGTGGAAAAGCGCACATTAATGCGTTTTTGTGGATGATTTACCGCCGATGATGGTCTCTGCGATGTGCGGTGTTCGCCCCTATTTGTAACGGTCTGACAGGCCAATCTCGCTCCCGAACTTTGCCCGAAGATTAATAATTCCACTTTTGTTTCTCTCTCCATTTTTTCGCGTTTTTTTCTCTCATACTCTTTTTTTTATATATTTTTCGAGCACGTTCTGTTGCTTTTTGTAATATTTCACATGTTAATTACCCGCGGGGGCGCGGGAAATTCAAACTGCGGGTGAGGGCGGTCGCCTCGCCGAAACAATGACCTCCCCGCGTCATTTGTTCCATTTGTGTCCTTTCAGGTTCAGCGTTTCTGCTTTTTTTATTTTCGAAAACCGCCCTCCCCTGCGATGTTATTTTTTTGTTGTTGTTGTCGGTGCGTTTAATTGTGACCGGACAAACGATCAACAAACGGCCCAGAATAACTCAATTTTGCGCACTCCGGTCTCTCTCTCTGTTTTTTTTCTCTCGTTTCGTTTGTTTGTTTGCAATTCAATTATTTACAACTTTTTTTTTAATTCCGCTTTTGTAAGTATTGTGAGGTTCGGTGACTTCGGTAATGAAGGCCCTTTTTGGCCTTTATGAACAGATTACATTATGAAGTGATTTACATTTTTTTTTGTGTACTTTTTGAGGAAATGTTAAATGTTTAATTAGATTTTCAGAAACTGCAATAAAACTTAATACGAATATTTATTATTAACATTTATCTTCCTTTTAATTAACTTTAATTATAATTATTATAAAAAGTTAAAATTTAAATCTATATATTTTTACCTGTGAATTAATCTAAATACTATAGTTACAAAAATTTACACAATAATATTAAAAATTTATTATCTCTTGATTATAAAAAAAAATAGATTAGTTTAAGTAACAATTCAGTAAATCTGATGTGTAAATTGGATTAAATACACTTTTTTTTCCAAGTAATTTTTCTCAATTTGTCAATGCTCTAAAAATGGACATTCACTTCTATTTCATGTTTACTTTCAATCTCATGCAATCTTGCTTTTTGCTTTATTCCCATACGCACATGTTTTCTTAAGAATAGTGCAGGTAGGTAGACTTTGTAAAAAGGGAGAATTTATTTTGTGACAACTAAAGTAATTAATATTCCATATATTCCACACGTATATTTCCCAAAAACAAATAGAAACCCATGCAATATTTTAAGTTAATCTGTCTTGTTACCATGACAATATATTTTATAAAATACGATTTGCCGACAAGAGAAATAATTTAAGAAGTTCGTATGAATATTTGCATTTGATGATGAATTTTTTGTTCATAAATCAACGAAATTAGTATAGAAATTGATTGTTTACTTAATTAATATCGAAGTCAAACGTTTGTTTTAATAAGCAGTGAAAAATTAGTTATAGAATTTATACGTTTTATTTTATTACTATTATTGTATTGTATTTTATACAATTTGAATTTAAATAAGGTAAAACCGCAACCCTTTCAAACTATTATATTTGCTTGAATACAATGATGTCAAAAAAGGTAACTAAATATATTAACTTTTATGATACATTGAAAATTAATGAACTCAATATTAATTTGGGTCAAATTAACTTGTTTCTACGGTTTTATTATTAATATTAAATTTAATTTTTCTTAAAATAATACCACACCTAATCTAATTATTACTAGCATCTAAATAAGACAATTACAAACATGTTGGAAAAAATATAACTAAATTATCAAATTTTTACGGTTTTTTTCAATACTTAATACTATTGTATTTTATTTCTTTTCTATTTCATGAAATTTGCATTTAAATAAGTGAAAACCACAGGCCTTTCAACGATTTTACTTGTTTGTATATAATGTTTACAATGATGTTAAAGATGTAATATGTTTACATTAACTTGATTTTTATTATGATATATATGAAAAGAAATTTTATAATGAAACATATTATAAAAAAATATAGAAAATATTAGTGAAAATTTAAAAAAAAAACATATAAATATGTGTAGTATTAAAGTAGGGTGATTCAAAATTTACAAATATTACATGACGATTTCATTAAAGGAAACAAGCAATTAAATTACTATATAAATCTTGTTTTAGGGAAAAAGTAACAAATATATATTGAACGGAAAAATTATATTATTATTTTTATTGAAAAGAATTTCAGGTACGAAAAAAGCATGAAAGGAATTTCCGAGATAAAAAATAATATGATTTAGAAGTAATTATAAACATGTTACAAAGAAAATGTTGGAAAATGTACTGGATCTATATATATTACATTAAATTTTGATTGAAGGAAAATTGAAACAAAAATCATGTACGAAAACGAATGAAGGTAATTACAAAATTTAGAAAAAAATGTACAAACTCAAACAAATTTTTATTGAAAGAAAATTGAAAAAGAAAGGAATTTCAAAATTTGGTTGATAATGTACAAAAATATACAAATGGAGTACAAAAATACAATCATGTAAAAAAATATCTAGAAAATTTAGTGGAAAATGTATAAAATCTATAAATATTACTTTATATTTTGATTCAAAGAAAATTGAAAAAAAAAACAGGTACAAAAAGAATGAAAGGAATTGCAATAAGTGTAGCAAAATTTAGTAGAAAATACACAAAATCTATTTATAATGAATGAAACGACGTAGAAATTAGATGATGTAGTAATAATTACAATCAAGTAAAAAAAATATATAGACAATTTAGTGGAAAATGTACAAAATCTATAAATATTACTTTATATTTTGATTGTAAGAAAATTGAAAAAAAACAGGTACAAAATGAATGAAAGGAATTGCAATAAGTGAAGCAAAATTTAGTGGAAAATATACAAAATCTATTTATAATGAATGAAACGATGTAGAAATAAAATGATGTAGTAATAATTACAATCATGTAAAAAAATATGTAGAAAATTTAGTGAAAAATGTACAAAATCTTTAAATATTACTTTAAATTTTGATTGGAAGAAAATTGAAAATAAAACAGGTACGAAAATAATGAAAGGAATTGCAATAAGTGTAGCAAAATTTAGTAGAAAATATACAAAATCTATTTATAATGAATGAAACGACGTAGAAATAAAATGATGTAGTAATAATTACAATCATGTAAAACAATATGTAGAAAATTTAGTTGAAAGTGTACAAAATCTATAAATATTACTATAAATTTTGATTAAAAGAAAATTGAAAAAAAAAACAGGTACGAAAATAATGAAAGGAATTGCAATAAGTGTAGCAAAATTTAGTGGAAAATATACAAAATCTATTTATAATGAATGAAACGACGTAGAAATAAAATGATGTAGTAATAATTACAATCATGTAAAAAAATATGTAGAAAATTTAGTTGAAAATGTACAAAATCTATAAATATTACTATAAATTTTGATTGAAAGAAAATTGAAAAAAACAGGTACGAAAATAATGAAAGGAATTGCAATAAGTGTAGCAAAATTTAGTGGAAAATATACAAAATCTATTTATAATGAATGAAACGACGTAGAAATTAGATGATGTAGTAATAATTACAATAATGTAAAAAAATATGTAGAAAATTTAGTGAAAAATGAATAAAATCTATTTATAATGAATGAATAAAGGAGAATAAAGTAATTGTACGATATAAAACTAAAATGATGTAGAAGTATTTAGCAAATTGGTGTGAAGCGAAATAAAACCCATAAGAATAAACAAAAAGAATATGAGAAGAAGGGTTGATTGGTAATTTACGACTCGGCACCATAAATCACGTGGCCGTGTGTGTTTGCACGTATCAAGGATCTAGAGTTTCGTAAACTGCCATCGCTAATAGAGGAGCGTTTAAAGGATCGAGCGAGAAAGAGTCCTGACGAAAGAGCGGCGCGGCGCACATTAATGACGCCATAAATATAATTTAACGCGTTCTCTTCACTCCCCGCTTGGATGAAGAAGAAATAAATTTAAAAATACAGAAATATTTGATGGATTTTTGTTACTTTTTCATTTCGGACGATTTTATGCGCACAGAATTATTTTTATTTTTCCGTTCGTTCTCCGCATTGATTCGCAAAAGCATGTGGGGGCTTGTGTGCAATGGGGGTATCAAAAATCAAAACTAGTTTCCATGCTCATTGTCCTTAACAATTTTTAGGGGTGTAAAGGGAGCAGAGAGAACACCTGGGCTCCTCACACAGCTGCACGGATGCTGCGTTTAGGTAAAAATCATCACGACACGAGTGCGAGAGAGAGAGATGTATAAAGAGAGAGAGAGAGATTGTTGGAGAGACCAAGGCCATAAATCACACGGGATGAGAAGCAGCGAGCGAAAATAAAATTAAAAAAAAAAATACGTGTACAACATACACAACACGTTACGTGTGGTACATCGAGTTTTACCAGTTCAACTTCTTTCATTTCCTCGCGATTGCTTCTGTTTTATTAAGACTTGGTGGTTATTAGTTGGATTTTTGCTTGTTGAAATTTTTACATTTTGTTCCCTTCGTACAATTTTCTCCCTTCGTTCAGGTAACGCCTAATCCGGGATTCCCAGAAAGCCTCCTACGAATTTCGTTACACGCCAGACTGGTCGGCGACTTAAATGCGATTCCATTTCTCATGCTCCATCCTACTCATCTGCTGCTACCTGTGTGTACCACCCCAGGTAAAAAGAGAGGACTGTTTTTCCTGGAGGAATCTCGTATTAAAACGCACCCCCGCACCATCAACCGACGAGAAGAAAGAAGGAAAGTCATCATCGGTTATTGATAGCTCGAAACGGTGATATATTTATTCTGTCATTGAGCGAACGGATCCCATTCATTTTTGCGTGTGGGAGTTATCACCTCTCGCAACTACGTAAAAGGATAGAAGGACGAACGAAAGAACTAACGTCGTTTGCTCCAGCTTCGTCTCTTCCTCTAATTACACTTTCCACACGGATTATTAATTGAGATTGACTGCTCTCTTTCTCTCTCTCTTTTCCATACGATTCGTGGCCTCTGGCAATGACGCTCAAATATATTAACTCGGTTTTCAGTTTACACACGCATTCGAATTAACCGTTCACTCTTCTTCCAAGTTTCTTCGGACCACAAACGAAATTAACCGTGTTTACGGCGAGAAAGAGCTTAAGTGTACTTTGATTAATTGATTAATTATTTCGTAATGACTTTGTTGGCGATCCAATTATTATTAACGAAGAGTACAAGAGAAAAAATGATTAAAGCACGATTCACATTCGAGACACGAAATGAACTAATCAAGAACTTTATTTTCCAACATTATAATAATTTTAACATCTCAAAAATCTAGTAAAACTTAAGATTAACATTACAATATGTAATTTTATTAATCCATCAACATAAAGTAAATTTATCTAATGTTAAACTTAATTATGTGAAATTGACAAACATTTACTACCATTCTTGTACTTGTAGTATTCTCTTCCTATTCCTTCTCCATCATTATCATCGTTATCATCAATAGAAACCAATACTCTGTATAGCATTGTAATAAAGATTGGGTTAAGGTTAAGTTCTGCAAATTGTTCGTAACTTAATAGTTACTACTTGTTCATCATCATCCTTTTACTCATCATCTGCAATAGAGACCAACACTTTTTTAATCAAGAATTTAATTAAAGGTAATAAATATATGAAACGTTTATATTTTCTGTGCAGCAATACCTCACATAGTACGGTTTCGATTAGTCCAGATTCATTACAGTCAGGTTGGAAAATTTAGAAACAAACTAACTTTTAAGAGACAAAATTGTTATTTTTTATATATATGTCTCTTTTTATGTAGTTTACTGTTTCAAAGTCCTCGATTAGTGCGGATTAAAACAGTGTGGAACCGATAACCCGCACTATGCGAGGTATTGTTGTACTTTGATTATTTGCGATTAAAAAAAAAGTTACAAATATCATTGAATCATTAAATTTTCTTAAGATAAAAGTACATAAAGATTCTTATAAAAACAGAAAGATGATAATTTAAATTTAATAATTAAATATTAATTTTGTCATTAATTTATGGGAATTGAATTCATGGAAACTATTTTTGTACACAAATGTATATAAATAATACAAATATTAATTAATATAATTAATTTTGAATTTAATTATTTTCACGTTGTTTTCTCTATTAATTCATTTATTATTGAAACGTTTATTATCATATTGACGCATTCTGCAATTAAATTAAATTATTTTTTTTAATAAAATCGTTATTTAGGATACTGAAGGACAATCAAGTCCAACAACAAAAGTGGAATTTTCAATATTAATAAATTAATATTTACATCATTGTTTTTTGTTGTCTATTAATTTATGGAAAATTAATTGACATAATAATTTGAAAGCTAAAGTATTTAATTTAAATATGAAAAAAAAAAACAGTAATTTGGATTTATTCTATTTGATCTAAATGCAAACGAAATAAGTTAACTGAAACGATGATGTTGTTCGGTCTGTTTGAAGTGAAAAAAAAAATAATGCTCTCAGCGAATTATGTACGCCGAAGGTTCGGGGAAGCGGAGGATTTAAAGGATAATTCTCCTCCCTCTGTCGACCGGGCTCAGGATTACGGCGGTGTTACGAAAAAGAAAAACGATTCTTTTCGAAACGAACGTGCGTGCAAAAAAAAATATATAAAAGGAATTACCAAAACAATGATGTTGCACGACAAATTATTTAATAGTTTTTATGTTTATGCTCATGAAATTTGTATTTGTTATGTGATTTCCTTCTTAATTAATTATTTAATTATGAAACCTCGCTTAACGAGCAACATGAATTGTAAGAAAAATGACTCGCTTAACGACGTTTCGCATAACGAGTGACGATGAGAAGAGAAGAATATATTTCACTATACGAGTAAAAATTCGGAAATTTTGGAGGTTCTACTGTATTTAGTATTATAAAAAGTATAATTAAAAAATGTTAGTTTTGCATATAATATCAGTTTTATAAATGATTTTCTTTATTATTAAATAAATAAAAAAATATTAATATTTGATGTAAAAATACTAGTAAACTATTATAAATTTTATAAACTCTATTGCGTAACTCTTCTATTTATCTTTCGATAAGTTATACAAAAAATTGAAAATCGATGAGTGAAAATTTGGAAGTTTAGTTAGTTCAATTAATTGTGATAAATTATATTACATGAATCCAAGAAATAACATTGTTAGAAGAAGAAATTGTGTATTTTCTGAACAAATTGCTTATCTTTCTTAATCAAATAATTTTATATTTTAGATGAATTCATTTCAATAAATTAAAGAAAAATACTATGAAAATCAGTTGTAGAACAATTGCAAAAGATCAATTTGTTGTACTTGCTCAAAAAAATAATTGCCCAGACTGTTTTGAGGAATAAAAATTTTAGTTTTAAACGATGTTACATTTATTAAATAATGAGAATTAAGCTGTTTGTTGTACAAATTAATAATTTGTTCTTTTTTTGTAATATTTAACAATCAGGTCATTTTGACCCATAGTTAGTACTTATGTTTTATTCATTTGTTCGTAGTAATTATGAGTTTATTTCAATAAATTAAAGAAAGAAACTATGAAAATCAGTTGTAGAAAAATTGCCCAGACTGTTTCGAGGAAAATAATCAGTTTTAAACGATGTTAAATTTATTAAGTAACAAGAATTAAGCTGTGTTTGCTGTACGAATTAATAATTTGTTCTATTTTTTTTAATATTTGATAATCAGGTCATTTTGACCCATGGGCAGTACTTTTGTTTTATTTATTTGTTCGTAGTAGTTACGTATTAAGTAATTTTATATTTACATGAATTAACTTCAATAAATTAAAGAAAAACCAAATTATATCAACTGTAGTTAATTGAAAATATGCATTTATGGATAAATTTTAATTTTTTTTAATTAATTTATGTAAATTTTGATAAATTATCTAAAATTAATTTCAATAAATTATAGAAAGAAACTGTGAAAATCAGTTGTAGAAAAGTTGCAAAATTTGTTGTATTTGTTAAAAAAATGCCCAGACTGTTTTGAGTAATAAAATCAGTTTTAAACTATGTTAAATTCATTAAATAATGAGAATGAAGCTGTGTTTGTTGTACAAATTAATAATTTGTTCTCTTTTTTAAAAATTTTACAATCAGGTCATTTTGACCCATAGTTAGTACTTATGTTTTATTTATTTGTTCGTAACTGGTACGGGTTAAGTAATTTTATATTTACATGAATTGACTTCAATAAATTAAAGAAAAATCAAATTATATCAATTGTAGATAATTGGAAATATGTATTTATGGATAAATTTGAATTTTTTTAAATTAATTTAAGTAAATTTTGATAAATTATCTAAAATAAATTTGTGAAAGAACACTTTTAAAAAGTAGATGAATTGACTTCAATAAATTATAGAAAGAAACTGTGAAAATCAGTTGTAGAAAAGTTGCAAAAGATCATCAGAATAAAATCAGTTTTAAACGATGTTAAATTCATTAAATAATAAGAATTATGCTTAATAAATTATTCTATTGTTTTTAATGTTTAATAATCAGGTCATTTTGACCCATATGTGGTACGTGTGTGTTATTTATTCGTTCGTTAAGTAATTTTATTTGTAGATGAATTGACTTCAATAAATTAAAGAAAGAAAGAAAAAAAAGCAATTAATATCAATTGTAGATAATTGGAAATATGCATTGATGGATAAATTAAAGAAAATTTATTGTAGAAATAGAAGAAAAAAATATGTATATTTATGCATGTTTCAGTAATGTTTTTTCGCTCACACAGTTTTCGAATTATATATATATATTTAGATGCGGTTTTCCCCGAGGCCCGAATACGTCCGTCGCTCGCCGTTGCATAACGCCTGGAAAAATTCCGCTAAAGCGAAGCCTATTTACGGACGATTATTTATTTTCATCTTCATTACCCAGCACGAAAAAGAAAAAACAGAACAGATAGAAATAAAATTAAATAATAAACGAGCAACCGAGAAATCAAATGCGAGAGGAAGAAGTACACCACATTTTTACGTCGCGCACTAATCTAATGATAATTATAGCTTAACGATGTGAAAGAACGATAGAGAGAAAATCAAAGATGGAGAGAGAGAGAGAGAGAGAGAAAGAGAGAAAACGCAGCGCGCGGATACAATAATAAATTGATTAATTTTCGTTTCGTCCGCCTGGGAATTACATAATTAGGACTCGTGTGCGCTTAATTATCTCTGTAAAACACATTTTACCGCAGCAACCTCGCACGTTCCTCTCTTCTATCTTCTCTAAATTACTAATTTTGTTTTTATATTTCAAACAGTTAGGGTTTTTGAGAATTAGAATTATATAAAAGATTCCTTCTATTTTGCTGGAATACCGTGCGAGGATGCTTCATTTCTTTTTCTCTTGCAAGAACGGTCTAAGGAATGGCATTCGCGGAATTTCTCTCCCTCGGAATTCTGCCGATGATTATTATTGCGGTTCCGCAAATGCAAAACTAATAAACAGGTCTGTTTATAGCGGTCGCGCGATTTGCATCCGTCCTCGTTCCTAATCGATTCGCGTGGAAAGAGAAGGAAAGAGAGAGAGAGAAAAAGGGAAATAGTAGCGAAAATTATGAAGGGAAATAAATGAGGCGTGTGGGGGAGATACACAATGGAGACTGCAACAGTTTATTTTTTTTTAATAATCTCATTGATTTCTATTATCGATATAATCAATGTTAATAAAACAAAATAATACAGTTATAAATCAGATATTGCGGCTTCTATTAGTGCGGATTCATTATAGTACGGTTTGAAAACAGTATTTTTAACTCATTCAAGTCTCTTTGTATGGTTTATGTGGTTTTGAAGTCATCGATTAGTCTTGTTTCAAACAGTGCGGAATTTTGTTGGAAACGATTATCCGCACTGTTAATACTAGATTTATCAGTTATATAAATATTTGATAACATTTTCATTAAGTAATTTGCAAAGAATAGATTAAACAAATGGATTTTAAAGTTATAAAGTTCTAAGATTAGAATTGAAGATGAGAAAAAAAAATTACATACAAATTGGAACATTACAATTCATGATTAGAAACACAAAACCGTAAATGCAAAAGACCAATTTGTTGAAATTGCAAAAAAATATTGCCAGACTGTTTTGTTATTGCTCAAATCAGTTATAACTCGGATATTGCGGCTTCTATTAGTGCGGATTCATTATAGTACGGTTTGAAAACATAGTATTTTTAACTCATTCAAGTCTCTTCTACATTCAAGTCTCTTTGTATGTTTTATGCGGTTTTGATGTTATCGATTAGTCTTGTTTCAAACAGTGCGAAATTTTGTTGGAAACGATTATCCGCACTGTTAATAATAGATTTATCAGTATTGATTATATAAAACAAATTTTTAAATTATTTTCTTTTTCAAAGTTTATAAAATGAGAATTGAATACATTTTAAAGAAAATTGTGAATTTAAACAAATTAGTGAAATCTGAAAAGCGTCAATTCACGTGTTTCGTCAATTAACGTTAAGCAAAACCTGAAGGTGATTCTACTTAAATGGATGATAATATTACCTTCAGTCAATGTGTAATAGATAGTAAAATCAATATATTTTTATATAGTTTAAAGATTTATACATTTTATTAGTGTACATATTTGAAATAGATACGAAACAGTAATTTTTGCGTTAATTTGCAAAGAATAGAAAGAATAGAAATTGATTTTATAGTTATAAAGTTTTAACATTAAAATAAGAAGAAAATTTAGATACAAATTGGAACATTGCAATTCATGATTAGAAACACAAAAAAAAGTAGATGCAAAACCGTAAATCTTTTGGTAATGAAAGTTCAACAAAATCTTCAAGTTATTTTTCTTAAATGGATGATAAAATTATAATTGACAAATTTGCAAAGTATCAATTTTTAACATTAAAATTGATGATTAGAATAAAAAAAATTAGTTACAAATTTGAACATTACAATTCATGATTAGAAACAAACAAAGTAGTAGAAAATCTTGCGTTAATGAAACAAAATCATCAGGTGATTGTTCTTTAAATTATCAGTAAAAACAAATTGATTATAAAAATTCAAATTTTAACACAAAAATTGAAGATTAAAATGAACAAATTATTAAAAAAAAATACAACTAAACTTTTTTAATAAATACAAATATCAAATTTACTAAAGAAAATATTTTTTGTCTAGTTTATACAAAACATTTCTAATATTATTGTCGGTGAAGTTTATTGAAATTTAAGTCTGTATTATGAAGCAGTTAGAGATTTGGAGAAGTCCACATAATGGTGATTGGTGATAGTAGAATTTTCGTGAAACATATTTTTAAGTAGTGATAGAGATCAGCATAGTCCTGATAAATATCTGGTATATCCACTTAGTACAATATTACAGGGGGTGTTCAACACATTGTCTACTTCAGTAATGGAAGTCTTTTCGAACCTATTTCAACTGTAAAGGGACAAGTGAATGAATACATCATACACAGAGAATTTCTAGTAGAAAAGTTTTATTTATCTCTTGTTTGATATTAACATATTTATTAGTATTGAAATGATTTAATAACATGAGAAAGACTTAAGTTTTGACTAAAATCAGATTTAATAAAGATTTATAAATAAATATAAGTAATATAGAAAAAAAAAATATAGAAATTTTAAAAACTTTACGTTTTGGTTCGTATCAAAACTATCGAATAATCAATAAAAAAAATAATGAAAGTAAATAATATACACCAAATTTAATAATAATAGATATTTATTAATATCCATCAAATCTAATTGATAACTTTACATCTTTATTAGTATTGAAATTTTTTAATAATTTTAAACATAATTGAAATTTGATTTTTCTAAAATACAACAATACAACAAAATACAACAATTATTTGCATAGTGCGGATTCGAACAGTCCGGAATCTCTAGTGAAAATTTCAATAAAATAAAAGTAAAGTTTATATAGTCTTATTCTCCAAAAACTACATATCATGATGTTTTTGGAAACGATGTACGAAACAAAAACAAAACAAAAAAAAATCAATGAACATTCGAATTGTATTAGGTTAAAAATTATTTCGCTACGGGTAAAATGTCAAATGTCAGATCGAGGAGCGTTTAGCAAATCATCGAGGTGCGGTTTTAGCAGCAATACTCAAAAGTGATTTCTATTCCGTCCGCACTGTGCGCTTTTAATTAACGACGTTGCAAAATTATCCAATTGAAATGTCAGATCCACCGATCCCATTTACATTTATTTACTTCTTTTTTTTTTGTTGGTTGCACATCTCAATAATAACAACAACAACAACAACAACGACAAATCAAAAGAAAAAACAAAATATTGCGAATTACATAAACAAAAACAAATTGTTAAATTAGATGATGCTAATCGAGTTTCTGTTCCTTTTTTTTTATATTTTCGTTATTAATTGCAACAATCAAAATGAAATATTCTTTTAACTGAGTTTTGTTTTTGTTTACTAATTTGTATAGGTTTTTTAATTGATAATTTCTATGTGCTTTAGTACATTAATCATTACCTACAATAATATTGCCATTGCTTTGAATAATCTTGGAAATTGTAGAAAAATAATGCTTCCATTAGTAAATCTAATATTTGTATATCAAATTAAAACAAAATCTAAATCAATCTAAAAGTAACAAAAGTATAAAGTATAAATGTTAAATTTGCATTAATTTACCTTAATTTTTAGAAGGTTTCATAAATTATCCTGCTATATTAATTAGAATTATTCTTTTGGTAATTAAATAGTTGATTTTACTAAAACTAACTAATTTATATGTACTTCAATTAATAACTTGATTTGTATAATAGATATATAAAAAAAAATAGTAATTGATTAATTTGGATGGAAAAAAATCAGAAAGGTCAATCAACAAGTAATTTGTTACAATTTCTATTTGATTTAATGAAATTACTACTGATGAAAAACTACTATCATATTTTAAACAGTTGAAAAGAAAGAAAAAGTTGAGGCTACATTTGTCTTAATTACTTTTTTAATGTAGGTGTTAAAATTTGAATAAAACCAACTAATTTGTATGTACTGCAATTGCTAATAAAAATTATAAAAGAAATGGAAAAAGAAATGATTAATTTATTTAATTGTTAAAATTTCAATTGGTTTTTCGATATTTTTGTACAATAAACATATGTCAAGTGTACCAACTAGTATTGTCATAAAGTATGTGCGACTAACAAACATTGGGTTATATTTCGTTCATTGTTGAAGAAACAAATCTTATGAAGGAGAAATAAAAAAATCAATAAAATTATATATTCTGAGCAAATAGATTTTGCTAATTAGCACTTAGTACAAAATTAGGACCAATACAATTATTATATAATTTTCATATGGAGTGAAAACTCGTTATAACCTAATTTTCTGAACTTATTAAAATAAACTGTTAATTATTAGTATAAAATTTTAATATCAAATTGGTATATACTGCAACTGAAGCAGAATTTATAGAATAAATGGAAAATGAAAAGATTCATTAGAAAAATAACAATTAAAAAAAAAACAGGGTCAAAATTGGATGTTAAATTGTTGAAATTTCATTTGGTTCTTCAATAATTTTCTACTATTAACATATGCCAGGTATAACATGTAGAATCTCCATATAGTTGCAAGTTTCAGTTGGGGCGGCGACTGATAAATGTTAGGTAAATGTTATTACAAGAAATCGAATGAATGTAACAACATATTTTCGCTCGTTATACATATTAACATATTATAAAGGATAAATAACTATTATATTATATAATTTACATATATAGTGAAACAGTTGTATAATTAAAAATAAGAATAAATAAGAACTAGTTGTAAGCAAATTATCATTTTCTTAACAAAACTAAATTGAAGAATTACATACATACTTAAATCAATAGATCTAATTAAATTTGTAAGGAAGATTTCTCATCGGAAGGTGTGATTTTCTTTTAAAATTATTAATTAATAAATTATCAATTCAATTCAATGAAATATTTTGCAACGTCGATAATTAAAAGCGCAAAATTCTTCAATTCGATGAGATAATTAATTATTAATAATTTTTAGTGGTTTGATTTACTTCAATATTAAAAATTTGATTATTTTGATCAGAAAATTTGTGTTATTAAAAAAAATATATAATTTGTTACCTGTAAAAACTTCTTACATGTGACAAATTATAAAAACTATATAAACTTCTCATAAAAACTTCTTACATGTAACAAATTATACATTCTATAATAGTTTAAAAAAAATATGAATTCATGACGCAAAAATAGGAAAAAAGTGAAATAATTTGCCTAAATTAGGGTCAATACAAATTAGTAAATATAATATACATATGTAGTGAAATTTCTTTATAAGCTAATAATTATTGGTATAAAATATTGGTTGTAATGAGAATTTATTATAATTTGGAAATATTTTAGAAAATGTGTGTATTTTTTTTTCTATGTAAGGATTTAATGTTGGGTGAAAAAAAAAAGAGTTTATATTTTGTTCGTACGTGGAGCAGCAGCGATGAAAATGAAACTTCTGACAAGTTGGCGTGTTAAGCGAGTCATAAATTAACACGGGAAACCTTAAAGGTTATGTAAACGTCACGGACGAAAAGCGCGTTGACAGTTGACGTATACGTGCCTCGTAATGGACATTACCATAAAATTACACGAATTTTCCTTTCATTACGTCCACACACACACACCACACGTTTCATATTTCTATTTTTTTTGTATACCTCTCGCTCTGTTTCTTACGTTCGGGGGGCAGCTAATTGGTTCCAGGACACCCCTCTTCGAACATGCAAATTACCAATTTGTAAAAAGGCGGGGGAGGAAAAGGAGAGAGAAAAAAACGTGTATATCAACACCTAATCTCGGCGCGCCACTTGAACCATTCTCTTCCTTTCCACGCGATGCAGATTGAATATTTTTTCGGGATGTAGGAGGAACGAAAGGAAATAAAAAAGGAAAAAGAAAGGGGAGACGGAAAAACGTGGTTGGAAGGCGGCGGTGGAAGCGAGACGAGAGCGAAAAGAAAAAGGGCATTAAATAATGGACGGATTCTTTAATCACGTAATTATGTCGTTCCGTGCGTGGTGAATGTCCGCGCCGTAATCGGCCGTAGATGTTGTGTGCCGATAGGGCATGAATAATTCCACGTGTGAAAACACATGTTGTATGTGTGAGCAAGGCTATGTGCTGCAGTACGTATTGCTACTACTACTGCACCTCCACCACCACCAACCACCTCAGAACTCCTCCGGTCGCTAATACATTACGTGCGTGACAGATGTCGCCTCAGATAGTGTGCAACAATAACGATTGAATAATCGCATCGGGTATACAAAAAAAAGTAAAAAATACAACATTCATACGTGTATAAAAGTACGATAACGCACGAAGAAAAATTGTGATGTTATCACATTTTCATTCCATCGAATCGAACTGGTTAAATATTAATTGCATCATTAACAACGTCTTTATTTTGATACTAACTCAAATTATTACGCTTTTATTTGTTATTCTTTAAAAATTTGCTCATAAAAAATATTCATCAAAGACGAAAATGTATCAAATTTGAAAACTTACAACGGTCTGATACAAATTAATCCTTAGTTTTTTCTTTGGATTGCTTTTAAAACACATCAAAATTAAGTTGTCTATAAATGTTTATGTAAATTTCAGATATTTTGAATGAAAAAAATATGTCGTAGTTTTTGCTAAAGTCTAGCAATTTTAAGTTTAAATCGTATAATAAGTGAACTATATTCATATTTTATAGTTTGTATATAGATTCAAAAACATTACCAAATTATTTAACATTTTATTTTACTTAAGAAAGTTAGTAAAGTTTGCTTATGAAATTATTATATAAATATTTTTTCTCAATATATTTTACACAGTAATTTAATTTAAGGAATAATCCAATAAACTTGTATAAAACTTATGAAATTCATAATAATTAATAACTATTTGTACTCAAATTATGTTTTCATATAATTTTCTTAATAAAACTAAATTGATACAATTAAATTTACTTAAATTAATAGATTTGCCTAAAATCTTATCAATTTTGTATAGAAGATTTCTCATTGGAAGATGTGATTTTCTTATAGAATTATTAATTAATAAATAGTCTTCAATTCTATGAAATATTTTAGAGGTTCCACAAAATTTGATTGTTTTAATCAGACAATTTGTGTTATTAAATTCCTTAATATAGTTTTTATATGTAACAAATTATACATTCTATACATATATTTAATATAACTTAAGCATTGTACGATTAAAATAAAATCATTGAAAAATATAGGAGTAAGTGCATAGGAAGAGGACATTTAGTAGAAAAAAAAAATAGTTATTCACATTGCATATACAATAATTATTTTAAATTTACATAAAACTATTTGACAATAGTTCTGTTACTAAATTTTTGAAGAATTCTTAAAGAATTTGGTAAAAGAAAATGTTCATAGATGTAATAAATTGAAATATTATCCTTTTTTCCTAAAAATAAAAATTGAAATTTGTGACTTTTTAATAAATTAGGAAAACAATTGTCGTTAATCAAATATTTGTATAGACATAAACACTAAACACTTAATAAATGCGATAAAACGAAGTACATCAAAACCGAACATAGTGGTGATTGTCTTTATGCATAAAAAGCGATAATTTGTATAAAAAATAGAAATTATTTATACCTTGTTCAATTAAAATTTAGTTTGTTTTGAAATTTTCAAACCGTACTTATGCAAGGTATTACTGTACTATTACTGTACTTTTATTTTGTGGAATATTGTTTTCAGTTTTACAAAAAAATAATTTATTTCAATTATTTTGAAAAAAAAAAACTTTAATAGATTTTTAGCTTTACAAATTATATTTTACAAATTTGCACTAAACAGAGATTATTTCATAAATACAATAAATGTATGGAAAAAAAACTTAAACGAATTAACGTAAATGTAGCATCAATTAGTGAGAGCATTAATTAAGTTAGCAATTGCGACGAGCAGTGGAATAGTTCGATAAATTCATTTTTTTCCCTCCCTTCAATTCTGGCCTC
Organism: Nicrophorus vespilloides; assembly: GCF_001412225.1. Classification (NCBI taxonomy): domain Eukaryota; kingdom Metazoa; phylum Arthropoda; class Insecta; order Coleoptera; family Silphidae; genus Nicrophorus; species Nicrophorus vespilloides. Next base: position 12,374 of record NW_017097350.1, on the reverse strand, counting down.
ATTAGGTGCATTATCATCGGCGCCGCACGCGCTGCTCGCGTTACGTAACAATTTCACTTTATCGCCGCCGCCGCCGCCGAAGCACAAAACGTTATTACCGCGACACGAAATTTGAGCTAATGTCGTTTCGGAGATGGAAATATCAGATTGTGACAACGCATTCAGGAGGTTACTAATGGTAATCGCAATTTAATATTTACCGTCTCCAAAATGAAGTTAGAGAACACATCGACTTATCCGGTGGATAAAGTGGATGGAATAAATGGGGCGGCGGCAGTTAACTTTCGGTTTACAGAATGCATTCGTCAATAGGATTTACTTTTGGATTTGGGGTCGTGTTTATTATTTTGTGCTCGGGGGATGATGATGAAAAAAAAGGGGGTCGCACAATTCGGAACCGCCCCACTCTAATTAAGTAATTACCCGTTTATTTTGGGGATGGATGGAAATTTCGGTTGCCGTTTCAATTGAAAACAAACGGTCGAAAATGATTATGTTGGCCCTAATCCGACGATTGAATTTCGTCCACCAAATACGTAAATTAATTAACTTGTAAATCTTTCCGAGTTTGATTTGAAACGCGTTTGTAGAAGGGAAGAGCAGGAAGGATGGTATAAATCCTTGTTCGTCCACCTGCGCGCAATCGGATGATCTTTTGAAAACAAGAATAATAAAGGGAGGAGTAAGACCAGGAGCTTTGGAAAATATGGAAATCCGTCTGGGCCCGTCAAATTGGATGTAAATGATCAGAGATGGAAATCGCCTCTGGGAATTAAAGCAAAGAAACGTCCAGCAACGATTGATTGAGTGATAACAGCGTGAGTCTACGATATGGAAATCATTTTATTTATTTATTTTTTGTACTCCTTCTTTCCTGAAATTTAAGTAGAACACGCGAACTCTTTCTCTTCAGTCTACTACAAATCTACACGATGACCGTTCGCGATTGCGTAATTACGGCGTTAATTCCAGGAGTCCGTTCGTCTTTTGTCGAAAAAAAAAGGGGGTAGGCAAGAACCGGGGGGTGGTCGTTTCTTGCAGACACGAAGAGGGGACTTTATCAGCTCCGGGTTCAATAATGGAAAATGACTTGTGAGAAATTACGTTATTCTGTTTATGAATATTAATGTAACAACCATTCTGCATTCCTCGTGCACCGGACAAACGTCGCCTAGCAACGAGATGGAATGCCTTCTGGACAAAACTTATGTAATTTCAGAAACTTGGTTCATTCATCAATAATTTTTGCAAATTATGTTATATATTCGCATGTTATATTTTGATAGAAACATTTATAAAGTAAAACGAAATTTTAGATAATATAAAGTAAAATTAATTTGTATATTTTCATTACGATTTTGGTATAAATATATTATTTATGTATTAAAAGTGTTCTAAAAGTTACACTTTTATTAAAGTTGTCGAAAATCTAAGTTTACAAATAAAAATCAGGAATATGAACAGTTTAAAATTGAAAATAATAATATTTTTCGAAACGTAATGTTACATCAGCTTTTAAACGAAAATAGTTTGAGAAAACCTCGATTTTATTGGGAATGGTTGAAAATTATACCGTATCAAGGTAAACGGACCCAAAATTTTTGCATGTCACGTTTACAATTAGAAAGGGCTCGTATCCATCGGTTACCTTCAGCTACAAAATAACACCGACGTCCGACAAAGTCAAATAATATCTGGAAAAACACCTGGATGGATGATTTATATGTAAAGGTATTATTGGGAAAACTTTCTAGAAACTACTGGTTATTAATTGAAAACTTTACAAGAATCGAAATCGAAACTGTAGGTAAAAAATATGAAGATTTTCAAATATTCGAATTGTTATTTTGTAAAATTATAATAATATATTAAAATTTGAGTTAAAATTGTTGAAAATATGGATAATTAAAAACAAAATTTAAGATTTTTACTTGAATGTAGGAAAAAAGTAAAACATTAAACAAAAAACATGAATATTTAGAAAAGAAAATATTGAAATTTGTTGAAATTCATTAATTCAAATTTTCTGTAAATGAAAAATTAAAATCATTATTTGAATTAATTTGTGTAATTTCGATTTTAGTTGATGAAAATTATGATCATTAAAGAATAAACTTTTGAAATGAGATTACGACTTTCTCAATGTCTTAATTACCGTTGAAAGTAATTAATTTAAAGAGAAGAGAAAAACGTAATCGCTTTGTTTCGCGTTTAGATAATAATGATCGAGCAGACGAAATTAGGAACCAAAGCCTATTAGTCATATGTTCCATTTGCTATTAAAATTATTAAGATAAATTACGAAGCACACACACACACACAGAGACTTTAGTCGGCGTTGCGTCACACATTTCATGACCGTCGTTAGCATTGACGCGATGTCTTAATTTCTTTCTAATTCCCAAGACGCATTAACAACATTCATTTTTACGCGCCGTTAGATGAAGCAATATATCTTCAATTCTTTAATTTCCACAACGTACAAATCGTCTATTTGCTCAGCAATTTATTAAATTTTAGTCCTGCATCATAAATCCATTTCGATCCAGTCGTCTCTTAAGAAGAAACAAGAGTTTACGGTTTAATAATATCAACAATATTTTGAATCTTTCGTCTCGAAAGTATCTTATTACAAAGAAATCCACCAAAAAAAAACTCCGATCTTGATAAATTCCAGTTAAAAAGGAGACATAAGTAGTAGCAGTGAGTGAGTAAAGAAGCTGTTGCCTCGAAAGAACACGACAGCTGTCACTACCGATTTCGTCCATCAAACAAAATATGAAAACAAAAATCGTTGCTCTAATTAAGTTAAATGAGTGAGAGGTGAAGTAATAAACACGTAACTACTCCGGATTTGATACTAATTAAAATTAACTCACCTTTTTTAATTACTAAATTTGATTTGATTTGTTAGCTGTTTGTCTTAATTAATGGTCGAATCAATCGATTTTTGCTACGTTATTAATTATTTTTGATCTTCTTTTCGTTGCTCTTTTTTTTTTGGTCTTCCATGTGAAATCGAAACTGGACCCGATTTTTGTTTGGACCGTTTAAGCGATTAGGATCTCGTGTCGTGTCAAAACAAAGTGGTTGTTGGAATGTGTTAATTTTAAAGCCTCCTGTCGGGGTTTTCTTTTCTTTCTTTTTTCCTTCTTGATGTTTTCTCCTCACCGAAAAGGAATGGAACATAAACAGGAGCTGCTTCTTTTTTAATACACCTCATATTTTCTTGTTTTCTCTCTACAGTTTTATATTTGCAATAATTCAATAATTCTATGTGTATATTTCACGATTTTTTTATTTATTGTTTCAATGTTTGATGAAGTATATATTTTTTTTTTGAATGATGGTTACAACAAATGGTGGCAACAAATCACGGGATACATTTGGTTTTGACGTTTCGACGACACCCAATTGACAAGCGTCATTTCCGGGTGGAAGCGGCCACATGCGCGCCCTCAATTTCCGGTCAGCCCTTCCCCAATTATGCGCGCTCGTAATCGCAGGAAATTATCAAATGTGCACCAGCAGAACGCATCCTCATCCTCCTCCACCTCATCGTCCTTATCTACCTGTGATTCATGACAACATTATCGGCTTCATGGAGTCGGTTTGGGGGGGCGGCGGAGGCGGTAGAAGCTAGGTGCGGCTCCTAAACGTTACATCCCCTCCTTCCAAAAAAAACATTAACATAACGCATTTGCTACCCCGGCTTACTGCGATGTTGCCGACGGATTATCAGATGGGGATCTGCGAACTCTTCCTCTTCGACTTTGTTTGCAGAAGCTTTTACGAATCAATTAAGGTCTATCGCGAATGGAGATCTGGTATCAAACGAGAAGGGGAAGAATCAATTACCGAGATCCACTAACAGGAAACATAACATTATATTACACTTTGATCAGGGGCAACTGATTTCTTCGGCCTTTGCTGGAACTTAGGAAAAGTTTAGCAAAACGACAGATTGACAAACACAATCTACAAATATACGATTTGTAAATTGGAAAAAGAATGTTTAAAACACAATTTTCTTCTTTAATTTAATTTATGATGAATGATTATTACATTTTTTATTATTTTGATCAAATTATTATAGTTTTTTGAAAAGTTGCATTAATTATAAATAAAATAGGTTAACATCTTATTTAGCTTTTTCATTTTACTATATTTTCTATGGTTTTCATCTATTTATAATAATTTTCTTGAAATAAATAAAAAAAAATAAAGACAAATCGAAGTTTACAATTTCCAATTGATATTTTGTAATAAAACTGATTAGATTTATAAATGAAATGATAGATATTTTTATGTAATAGTTTTTGAAGCAAATTGAAAAAAATATGTTCATAAAATCGGAAGGTTAATGCGAATAATGTTTTTTTTTTATTGTTACATATTTATTAGCAAATATTCAATAGTGTGTAGAAAAGGAGTTAAGTGAAACATGGGACGATTGCGAAATTAAATAAATTCTAAATTTTCGTAACGCATGATGGATTTCAATCGACGATAATCGCGTTGCATAATTGAACGTACCGATTGTGAAATTGAACAAAATAATAGTGTTTTTGGGCACGGCTCACACTCTTTCGTTTCCTCTCTATCACTCTTCGTTCCATCTGTATTTAAATGATTGCTCTCTCTATTTGTATTCATCTCTCGTTTGATGATGTATCGCGGTTTGGCTGAGGCAAGAGAATGAAATTATTTAGGTTTTCCAGAGGATTAATATTCATATGGCTCTAAGAAACTGGGCCAAATCTGGGGAAAAGGGTTTTGCAGCCGTCGTCGTCATCTCCCCTTATTTCCGGCATCGGCAGCACCCCCCGCGGACCCAGACCCATGACCCTTCGAAACAATGAAAATTGGCGCTCTCCAGTCTGGGGACTACTGCAACTACTACTACTATACTCACTTACTTGTATATTGATGCTGCTGCTACGAGCATGTTTGTAGCACGCAAATACAGAGTTTTCGGCCCTTTTCACCCTCCATCTCCAACGTTCGAACCTATCACCATCACCACCACCCTCCGTCCTCCACCAACGATCCGCAGCGGTGCTATTTGTTTGTTTCGCAAACAGCTGCCGGACGCGGCAATAAATATTGATTCTGCGATTATCTCCACTACAGGAATTTGTAATACTTGCATAATGCCCATACGTTGCACACGTAAACATGAGCCGCGGATGGCCGAGATGAAGGGAAAAAAGAGGAAGAGAGCTGTAGCGTAAGTGGTTGAGAGAAGGAGAGAGAGAGAGAGAGAAAGCGCGAGGAGAGCAGAATATTTCCAATTACAGCGATGCCTATCTGCCTGCTAGGCTATTAATTTAATTTATCTCCTCTCACCCGCGCGTTACCTGCTCATACACACACACACACTCATGTATACATACATGCACACAAACAACTATCGTCCTCCCCTCTTTATCGGATCAAGTCCACTTTCACGACATATCTTTAATTGCTTTAACAACCATCTAAACTGCCCTACAAATTATGTTAACCGAAGGAAAAAAAGCAGAGTAGAACACAAAACGGAGACACGATTGAACCCGTGGTGGTTCCCTTTTTTTTTTGCAGGTTATCTCTTCGAAGGTGTCGACCATAAATCGTACAGAAGCGGCGGAAAGAAAGGGCGGAAAATACTAAATTAGGCTCGAAAAGGGCGAAAAACAAATAACGAAAATGGTATAACCGTAATTAGGCAGTAGGTCCAATTAGTGACGTTTGTAGATTAATTACGCCCGTTACAATTAGTGAGTCGAAATTTAGTTTCGACGATGAAACTGTATAAAGAGATCAGTTGACTGATTTATTGTACGTTTCATATTAAGAATCAAATTTAAATTATTTGTACAGTAAAACCTCCTATAGTACGCCTTCGAATAGTGCGTATTCATTATAGTAAGGTTTGAAAATAACTAAATTTTAATTGAGACTTAAAAATAAATTAGAATAAAATTAGTAAATAAAACATTTTTTTTCCTGTATAGAGTTTTATTGTCTTCAATTAGTACGGTTTCAAACTAACCGCACTGTGCAAGTTATTGCTGTAGTTATTAACAGAAAATATTATGAATCTTATAATCTTTATATTTTGTAAGCAATTGTTCATTAGGATAAGCATGAATATAGAAAGTGATTAATTTGGATATAATTTTACTGCTATAACTATATAAGCATATTTTGTTATAATTTTCATTTATTTTTTGGAAAGTAATAAAAATTAACAAATTTATAACATTCACATTAATATTGTCAAGAATCTCTTTACAAAATAGACTTCTATAGGTTGTTAACAAATAATTAGGTTTTATTTTGTATAAAAAAATGAAATCTTATTTCATTAACAAATTGCATAATTTATTATTTTTAGAAACATTTTTTTTACTTGTATTTTTACTGTTTTTGTCACATTCTTAATAATAATACAATTATTACAGTTATTCATACAACTGTATTTATATGGCACAATACAAGCTGAAAATTTTTCTGAAAAATGGTAGTATCACTAAATACGTGATGATTAGCATTATAGCTTTAGAAAGGTTTGTTGTGCGAAGAAACGGTTTTGTTCTAAGGAAACTATTAAAATATAATCAATGAGTAACCTTATTTACAAATTCCTGTGACATGACATCTTTCGATTTCTTTATTCCCACATACTGTGTAACATTTGTCCTCGGTAGCAATTAAATCCGATTGTTTTGATTAATCTCCAAACCAAAGTTAATGGAAATATTGAAACACCTCTATAAATTATCATTATTTCAACAACATTTTGTTTACGTGTAAAACTTAGAACAATTACATCAATTAGTCATGACAAATAAATCAATAAAAAAACATAATATTAGAAAAATTGTATTTTATTTTGAAATTTAAAAACAATGTACATAAAATGTTTACTTAAGTAATTGAAATTTTCAATTAGGTAACAATTTAGTCTACTAATGAATATTACCTAAAGGAATTGTGAATTTGGCTAAGTAATTCGACGATTTAGATTTGGATCATATTACAGAATTTCATTAAAATAATACAAAGTTTTATTAAATTATTTTATAATTTATACTAATTATCAATTAGCTCACTTAATTACACTATTATCTTAGTAATTAATGAACTTAAATGTGAAATCAGGTAATTCTGGTTTAAGAAATTCCAAGCTTCACTAATAAGGTTGTTCGGTATTCATAGATTTCTTATTACCAGCAATGAAAACCGAAACTGCCTAAATGTTATTGGGTAATAAAAAAAAAAGTAAGTGTTATCCAATTGTTTCCTTCGTCCGGTCACGCGTGATTGACGCAACGATCTCAAAGAAGCAAACGAAGAAACGATTATCCAAAACTATTAAAAAAAGAAACGAGAAAAAGAGAGAGAAAGAACGAAAAACCTCAACGAGTGTCGTGGACAGGAGGCCATCAAGTAGTTCAATTACCGAATCTCGTTGTGGTTTCTTCCCTTCTTTTTTTTCTTGTATTTTTCCTTATCGCGTACTGAGAAAACCAACGGATTGGCACTAATTGAAGTATGCTCCCTCCAAAAAATTGAAAACGAAAAAACTAAACCATGCGGAAAGCAATCCAATAATTGCGAGATGTAAATAAAGCTCGTTGTTTTTCTTGTTCGGGTTCTTCTGCCGCTCACATAACGTCCGTTGCGTGCAACAACAACAAAAAGAAAGGGATCTTCTTCTGTTTCTTCTTCTTCCTCCTCCAAAAACAAAATGTCAGTACCGATTTTTCTGCACGGTTCGGTTTTCTCGGTATTTCGCAAAGGCGGCGGATCAAAAAAAAAAAGTAAATCTTCTAAAAAGGTAGGAACGACGATGTGCGAAAGAGTGAGAGAATGATAATTCGGATTTGGGATAAAAAGGGATTAGATTTTTTTCTTCTTCTCTATTTATCTCACTTCTTTCTTTTGCGTTAATCCAAGCATTTGTGAAAGGATTTACGTGAAACTATTATTATATCTAAAATTATGAAACATTTGATGATAATTTGCTTGATTACAGTTTTTTTTTACAATTATTCCCATGAGTGAAACATGAAAAAATCGTCTAAGGCTTCAATCAATGCGGATTCATTAAGTCAGCTTTGATTACACAGTCAATTCTCATTTAGTGCTGTTTATTTTTATGGTTTCAAACAGTACGAGATATTGGCGAAACCGCACTATGTGAGGTATTGCTGTACTTATTCCATTCATCTAAATATTCGATAACTGATTTAGTTTCATCTGTTATCTAGGAACGACGATGTGCGAAAGAGTGAGAGAATGATAATTCGGATTTAGGATAAAAAGGGATTAGATTCTTTTTTTCTTCTCTATTTATCTCACTTCTTCCTTTTGCGTTAATCCAAGCATTTGTGAAAGGATTTACATGAAACTATTATTATTTCTAAAATTATGAAAAATTTGATGTTAATTTGCTTGATTACAGTTTTTTTTACAATTATTCCCATGAGTAAAACATGAAAAAATAGTCTAAGGCTTCAATCAATGCGGATTCACTAAGTCAGCTTTGATTACACAGTCAATTCTCATTTAGTGCTGTTTATTTTTATGGTTTTAAAGTCCATTTTTATGGTTTCAAACAGTACGAGATATTGACGAAACCCTGATTTAATTTCATCTGTTATCTAGTTGGTATAGATTCTAAAAGTATTTAAGTATTTATTTGTGCTAATGACCAAAAGTGTGTTTGTCCTTTCATGCATCTGTGGAACACGAAAAACACATGTTAACAATCTCCGAAGAAAAAGTTGTTAGCGGTCATAAAACGTGACAAGCCCTAAATATTGGAAACCCTTGACGCGTGCCAATAAAATATGTCCTGAGTCCATAAATTTAAAGTTTGCCATTTCAATGCCGTTCAGCATCTATTTCCTTTTAAAGAGAACGAGAATCTTGTCTTTTTTTTTTGAAATATTTATATTCTTCAATTCACAACGGTTCGGATGCGAGGAAGGTTATATAAATCGAAGGAAGTGGCTTGTTTGTACTCATATTAGATGTGTGTGTGTGCACATGTAACATATTTGAGAGTGGCAAATAGAAGTCGTACATATCGGATGTGAGCCAGTTAAAGGGAAACGCGATCTGTCAAAGAGGTGAGCATCTCTCGACTGATTCCTCTCAGGTCCTTGAACTTGCCATCTCTGTCTCTCTTACACCGATTCACTGCAATCCTTCTCCTTCCATTAACAACGAGAGGTGGAGAAAGGAACAAAAGGTGAAAGAAAAATGAAGATGCGAGGAGAAGAAAAAGGAAGAACAAATTATAATTGTGCAAAGAGATGCCCGATGATCCTTTCGACCTATGACCAAAATGCCCATCTGATAAAGATATCATTTACAGGTGATGTGCGGCCCATTGTGCGCGATCTCCTCATGCGAAATAAAATAAATTTCGAAGATCAAAATATGTAATGGTAAATGAAACGAGGAAAATTCTGCATAATTTTACCCCCTTCTCTCTCGCGTCCACGTAGCTTCGTCTCTCTCTCTCTCCCTTTTTTATGTTTCCGGTCCACCGGAAGTTCCGCTCGGCTACCGGTCGATATATCTACGTGCAGTTGCAGATTAACTTCCGGTTTCCTGTCCTCCGCCACATTTATATTATTATCATTATTATTTCACCTTTTTCTTTGTTTCTGATGTTCCTCTTTTTGTTTGTTTTTGTTGTGTTTCATATTATATACGTGTGTGAATAACCGCGGTTTGGTTACGGTCACTTTTATTTACGAAATTAATTTGAATAAAACAAATTATGTTCGTTCATTTCACATTAATTTGATAACTTTTATATACTAAATAAATATTTTAGCTAAATATTATTATTATTACTATACTAAATGAAAATTGTTATAATTTGAATTAGAATTTTAGAAAGTTCAAAGTTATAAAATTGAATAGAATGAAAATTTAAATAAATGTTTTCAATATTTATATCTTTTAAAATAATTCATAAAATGTACAATTTATATTGGTACAAACGAAAGACAAATTGAATTTGCGCAAATATACTTTAATTGAATAATTGGAAGTGTTATTAGATGTTCAACAGTTACATAATTTGGAATTACATCAAATTAAATATGGAATAACTAAATTTAGTAATTGTTATGATTTATGTTGATAAAAGTTGAATTGAAGTAATTGAGTGTAAACAGCAGAATCCTTAAATTAATAATACAATTGCTCGTGGCATATAACAAGTACTTGTACAAGTTGCCAAATACATGATATAAAATGTACATTTATATTGCATTTGCAAAAAGTAATTAATTTTAAAAAAATATGCAGACAAAACGAATATTCTGATTTAAATTCAATAAATGGAAGAAAATCAAAATTTAATTTTGATAATAAGCTAAATTATTAGATTGCATAAGATTAAAGCCAAATTTTGGTTTGTTTTATTGAGTTTTCACGAACACAATTAGTTATAATTAAATTAATGTAAAATTATAAATATATATGATAGAAAATAGATTGCATGTTTATTTGAAGAAGAACAAAATTTCAACACAACAAATATTCTGATTTGAATTCAAGAAAAGGAAGAAAATCAGAACTTTGATTGAATTAAACTAAATCTAAATGTTAGATTGTTTATAATAAGAGATGAGATTAGAAAGAGAGATGTTGTGAATCGATTATTGGCGAGAAGACCGATTTGAGTGATATCTTAATTATTTCACGTGGGTCGATGTGGATGGCGGCGTATGATGGCGGGGGTCTCCATCTCCTTCGGTAATGGTCATTAACACCTTTTGGATGACCTCCGTCCGCCGTGACATGTACAAATCACGCGGCGCGGAACCCAATCTAGAGACGAATTTATCTTTGAACCGCATAAGCATCCCAGTACCATTACCATCGGCGTTGGATTGATGGTGGTTTCCATAAACTACTAGTACTACTTAGGAGTCCTGATTGATAGCTCTCTCTCGGTCCATCCGAAAAGCTTAATTAGAAAAAAATAAACCGGAGGTGGTGGTTGCTGTTGTTGTTGATGGCAATACTGGTGGTGGTATATACCTAATTATAGGTGCGTACACATTGTTGCCTTACGGGTTTTAATTAGGTTCGATTTTTATGCGGCGTAAAATCGGGCGGTTGACGTTTGCAGGAGGATGAGGATCAGGTGGGCTCCGGAGAAGTCGTAAAAGTTGACACATCTCTGCTTGACTAATCGTCCTTACGACCAAGGTCCAACAACCGCCTTCCACGAACCACAGTAAAAATGGTAGTATCCGAAATTACGACCATCGGACGATCGAACTCAGACGAAGAAACAAGTAGTCTTAACTTTACGAAAAAAAAAAATCACTTAATCACAATATTTACGCACTTAAACATATGCCAGCAGACACACACACACCATCTGTCGGCATAAACAATTACTACTATTTTTCTCTTTCTCTCTCTTGGATCTATCCTTATCCAACACGCTTCAAGGACTAATTAATCCTTGGGATTAGGAGATTTTTCCCGAAACTGCCCCCCAAGGCTTTATCGGGGCGTAAAAATCTTTTAGCCGTAACCCACATTCTTCTTTTATTTTGTTATGTATTATCCCACGCGACCCCCAAATCGCTTGCAATATTTCAATCCGCACAATAATAAAGTAAATTATATATATATATATATATATCACAGTGATTCGATAAAAATCGCGCGCTGCCCTTTTGTTATCCCCGGTTTGCGTGCGCCACCTTTGTTTATTTCCATCATTTTCGCGCCCACTTCATTACTATTTCAGAGGCAAATAAAAACATCATTAGGCTACAATTTCGTGCTTGAAGGATTGAAAAGAAAATAGAAAAGGAAACTAATAACGATCTCGACTCTTGTTTCTCGTCGCTTGTAGCTAGAGGAATGACAAAAATGCGGTTCATGTTAATGTAAATCATTGATATTTGAGATAAAGCCAGTATCTGACTGGGTGGACTCCCCAGATATTAAATGCCCTGTCCTGTGGTTTATGTGTTAATATTAATAAAATAAAAGGAAGGCGGTTTTGCTTTTGCTACCAGGCATATTTCATGCGCGGGGAGAGAAAGGATGGAAGGAGTAAAGCGAGCGGCGAACGTGGAAAAGGACCGGAGTTGGGATGAATAAATAAATAAATCCTTTTGAGTCAGGACTTGCCATTACATGCGGCTACTAGTTTTATTTCGTAACTAATGAGTCGTACGTGAAGGCACGTCCGTGCTCGGGCTCTGAAATCTTTAACACTTAATTCGTGTAATAGATTCACGGGACGAACGACGCGTTTCTATTCATCTATGCAACTTCTTCGTTACGGAATCCTGAACATTAAAATTTCCAAGAAATAATCCACTTTTTATACAAAA
>NW_017097349.1:0-8670 GCF_001412225.1 Nicrophorus vespilloides | reverse complement strand
TTCCAGTATAGCTCTGACTATCATCAAATCGTGCTCAGTGACTCCGTGACCTGGACAGAATGCCGTGCAACCAGCACCAACCATCATCGGGGTGTTAGGCATTAAGCGCACGACGCGCGCCCCCTCGAAACAGGACAACATCTATCAAATAAGAATAATTGTAAATAATTTAGAAGAAGAAAAAAATAGATGTATTAAAAACAAAACACCTTCTCTAATTTAGATATCTTATAACCAGCCAATATGGATAAAAACAGTTTGTTCTTGATATTAGCTGCATGTGGACTCTTCTCTATATTCTTTATAGCTTCTGGTAATATGTGAGGTTTCACAGCAAGAAATACAACATCTGATATTTCCATAATCTCTGCGTTGTCAGTGCTCACACAAGCACCCATCTCTTTCCATACATCCAAATTTTTAATGTAGGGACTTGAAACATTTACTTGATTAGGCTGTATCAGACCTATAGAAAGACATTGATTAGGCATTTGTTAGACAATTTCTTAAAAGTCGTACATTTATTCACAATTCCCTTGAAAATAGCTTTAGCCATATTTCCATCCCCTATGAAACCTATCTTCTCTTCAACACAGGAGAGCCTCTCAATTGGCTCATCTTCACAATTATTTTTAGGCGTTACATAAAACGTCCTACAACTAAAAAAAACTTTGCAGACCATTACTTGTTTATAACATATTAATTTACCTTAATATTAGATGAGGTCTTTTCATTAACTTCAACATTTTTCCTGAAGCTGATTATTTCACTGTCAATTGTATAACAATCATAACCAAAGAACTGAATCGCCAATAAATCTTGTAATAATAAAGATGAAATCTTAATTGGGACAGTTTCAAATCGAGTTTAATGTAATTCAATGTAACTAATTTTGCTGTTGAAAGTTGTAAATAATTTAAAGAGTTCAAAAATATTTAAAATTTTCCAATTTCAATGATGCCAACCAATGTTATATGTGACATTGGCAGTCCCGTCTGTCAGTGTCAAGTGGTAATATAATTACTTAACCTGTTTTTGAAAAGCTGCTTGTCGTTAGGTCGTTGAAGGTATTTAATTTTTGAATTTCGAAGATGACTTCGGAAGGAACCAAACGGTTCGAGGAGCTGAAGATCGGCTTTATCGGCGGCGGTAATATGGCAAAGGCTATAGCGGGAGGCATCGTCAAGAAAGGTGTGTCCAATTGCGTCTTTAATTCTTTCAATTAGCATTAATTATTTAAATTTATGCCGAAGGTTTGCTGTCGTACTCGCAGATCTACGTCTCGGGGCCGCGCATGCATAGCTTAGAGTCCTGGCAGTCGCAGGGCGCTAACGTTTACACGGACAACGGCACCGTCTGCGAGATCTGCGATGTGATCTTCTTGTCGGTCAAACCGCACATCTTGCCTGAAGCGATGGCGAATATCTGCATGAACAGTAGACACAAGATACGAAGCAAGTTGTTCGTCAGCATCATAGCTGGCATCAAACTGGAGGCGTTGGAAAATGTGCGTGTTATACTAGTTTTGTTTTTTTGTGTTTTCTCTCTAATAGATGCGCTTCAATCGAAACTAATGCTAATGTTTTAGCTTTTCAGGAGCTTCGACTCTTGCCGCATCATTCGAACCATGCCGAATACGCCGATGATGGTGGGCGAGGGTTGCACCGTCTATTGCCCTGGAGAGGGAGCAACGGAGAATGATGTTAAAATAGTTAGAACCATTCTGGAGGCTCTTGGAATTTGCTACATGGTACCTGAAAGCATGATCGACGCTATCGGAGCTTTGGCTGGTAGCGGTCCTGCTTTTGTAAGTTATCGTGCGCGTTGCAATAGAATCCTATTACAACTATTATATTCTTTATTAGGCATATTTAATGATCGAGGCGATGTCTGACGGAGGCGTTAAAATGGGAATTCCACGAGCGATGGCAACACAATTCGCTGCACAAACCATGCTCGGAGCAGCCAAGATGGTGCTCGAGAGCGGAAAACACACCGGGGCGTTAAAGGACGAAGTCTGTTCACCTGGTGGTACTACAATCACAGGTGTTCATGCGCTTGAAAAGGGCGGAGTGAGGTAAACAATCTTTATATATATAATTGTTGAAATACGTCCGTTTTGATTCGTTTTATTACAGGGCGGCAATAATGGACGCTATAGAATGTGCGGCTACTAAATCCGCAGAACTAGGACGTAGACACGTCAGTTAAAAATCAAATTCTAGTATGAGGGCGGTTATTTTTGTGATTTTTATTATAATATAAAATGGAATGTTACGATTGTTACTTCATTAATCCTTTGATGATGTTCTCCAATTTAATGCAATCTGCGGCGAAGTTGCGAATTCCATCCGACAACTTCTCGGTTGCCATCTTATCTTCGTTCAGCATCCACCTGAATTTCTGTTCAGTCATGTCCAGCTTTTGCAAGGTACAATTGGCTGCGTCCTCTTTGCTCAATTTGGTTTCCAATTGATCTCCGCACTTTTCCAATTCACCCAGAAGTTTCGGGCTGATGGTAAGCAAATCGCATCCAGCCAAAGCCTTGATTTCCTCTGCAAAACAACAAATATTATAATTTAACACACATTATTAATTTATCATCTTTTTACCAATATTTCTGAAAGAAGCGCCCATGACGACGGTCTTGTAACCGAACTTCTTATAATATTTGTAAATCTTCGTAACCGAAACAACGCCTGGATCCTCCTCTCCCTTGTATGTTTTCTTATCGGTATTGGCGACATACCAATCCAAGATTCTGCCAACGAAAGGCGAGATTAGGGTGACGCCGGCTTCAGCGCAAGCTACAGCTTGAGCGAAGGAGAAGAGCAGTGTTAAATTGCAGTGGATTCCGTGTTTGGATTCCAGTTCTTTGGCGGCTTCAATTCCTTCCCACGTGGACGCGAGTTTGATCAGGATCCTCTCCTTCTTGATGCCTTCATCCTCATACAGTTGGATGATCTTCTTGGCCTTAGCGACGCTACCTTCTTTATCAAAGGAAAGCCTTGCATCAACCTCAGTGGATACCCTGCCTGGTACAACCTTCAGGATTTCACACCCAAATAAAACACACAGCATATCCATGGTAGCCTCCACCTCTTCGTCCATGTTACCTCCAATCTTCTTGCCATAATTGATAGCCTTCTCAATCAAGGGCTTGTATTGGGGTAAATTGGCAGCAGCCAAGATCAGTGATGGGTTGGTTGTGGCATCAGTCGGTTTGTAAACTTTCATAGCTGCAACCGTAAAAATGCACAGGTGAAACTAGTTGCATATGAATATCCAGAAACCACGTTCTGGAATATCGCATACTATCGATTATAAGGACAACATAATTAAGCTATTATTTGGCAACCTCAACTAATGTATGTATGTATGTTGTTCATATAATTACTCCATTCCGTTGCTTACTTACCCTCAAAGTCGCCGGTGTCAGCCACAACGGTGGTAACATTTTTCAACTGCTCCAGAGCGCTCGCCATTTTCTGCTTCTTGCACTTCGGTTGTTGAGACATTGCGCTTTTTTTTTTCTATTTTTCTATCTCTTCGAATATCGTAAATGCGCGCGTTCTTTAATCGCAGAAAAAAAATAAATTTATCTGGGACAAACGAAACTGAAATTGGAGCGTGACGAAGTGAAAGGACGAGGTTTTTGACCCAAAAACGCTGACCACTTGGAAAGTATTGTATTGCTCAATAGCTAACGATTATGTTTGACCTTGGCGGTCATGAATTACATAACTTTTTATCTCCAATGTTTATAACAAACGGCGGTTGCATATAAATTTTAAATTTCATCGTTTGATTGGTTGCATATCCCACGTGATTTTTTTTAAATTTCTCGCTTAAATTTACGTTATTTAACAATAATTAAGTCATAGTTGACAAATTTTATTTAAAAAATACTTTAATGTCACCAACAATCATTATTTAAAAAAATGTTTTCAATTATGTTGAAATTTTCGCTTAAGAGTATTTATTAAATAAAAAAATGTATGTTCAAAGTTCAATTCGATAAACTTGTTGTTGTTGTTGCAGCTGTTGGAGTAGTCTTACATCAAACTTTGCTTCTTAGAAAATTCTCGAATATGGCTGGTGATAATTTAACAGCAGTGCTTTACGGAATCGACGATTTGCGTCTGGTAAACCATAATTTACTAACGTGAATGAAGGAATAATCTAATTGAATTCTAGGAACAACGTCCAGTTCCAACGCCAAATGGAAACCGTAAGACTTTATATTGATTATTTAGTATCAGTATGGACTTTGAATATGTTTTAGAGGTGCTTCTGCAGATGGAAGTGGTTGGAATCTGCGGATCTGATGTGCATTACCTGAAGCAAGGTCGCATTGGTCATTTCGTTGTTAAACAACCGATGGTTATTGGTCACGAGGCTTCAGGGACAGTGGTAAAAGTGGGCAAGGATGTGACCCACTTGAAAGTAGGAGATCGTGTGGCCATCGAACCGGGCGAATGTTGCCGAATGTGCAATTACTGCAAGGAGGGCAGATACAATCTCTGCTTGAAGATGGCCTTTTGCGCCACGCCTCCTTACGATGGAAACTTGACACGATTTTACGCTCACGCAGCAGATTTTTGCTACAAGTTACCTAATCACGTCAGTTTCGAGGAAGGAGCTATTCTGGAACCGTTGTCGGTGGGCGTGCACGCTTGCAAAAGGGGGCAGGTCACTTGCGGATCGAAGGTGTTGATCTTAGGGGCGGGGCCTATCGGTTTGGTAACTTTGCTCGCAGCTAAAGCTTTCGGAGCTACCAATGTGATTATCATAGGTTAATTCAGTTATATTAGTTAAAAAGAGCATTTATAGTATGCTCGAAATGTTACAGATATCGTGGAGAATCGTTTGGAAATAGCTAAAAAGTTAGGAGCTCATCATACGCTCCTCGTAGACAAGAACTTCGATGAGAAAACCATCATCGAGAAAGTTGTCCAAATCTTAGGTTGCGAACCGGACGTGAGTATGGAATGCAGTGGGGCGGAGCAAAGTGTCCGCATCGCAATTCAAGCTACTAAATCCGGTGGATGCGCTGTTCTCATTGGTATGGGTAAAGCGGAGATGACTCTTCCATTGGCCAGCGCTTTGATCCGCGAGGTCGATATCAAGGGCGTATTCAGATACGTCAACGAGTAAGACAAACGAGGATTAACAAAATCCTTTATTTTACAAAATACAAATTTTACAGTTACGAAACGGCGTTGGCGATGGTGTCCAGCGGAAAGATCGATGTGAAGCCGTTGATCACGCACGAATTCGCAATGGAGCAAACTTTGGATGCGTTCGGTGCTGCGATGGATCCAAAGTCCAAGTCCATCAAGGTTCTAATACACGCGAACCCGGAATGGAAGAAATTGGAATAAATCTCAGTAACCGAATTTTTCGTTTAAACTCGTCCTCCCGTCGCCCGTTTGATTTTGCGGCGGTACCCACATGTTGTAATCCTCCTTGCTGAAATCCGCCTCGTAGCCCTTCACCTTTTCCACTTCCATCTTTTCGGCTCTCTGCTGTATTCTTCTCATATTTTTCTTTTTCCGTTTCTCCTCCTCTTTCTTTACATCTTCAGAATTCTTCTCTATTTCGTTAGGTTCATTAACCTCATTTACCTGGTTCTTATTTTCAATAACTGCAACTGCATCTTCAGTTTGTTTTATTATTGGTTTTGTTTTAGTTTCTGCTATTTTCGTTTCGCCTTCGTCCGACTTTAAATCCTTTGAATTCATTTCCTTTTCTTCGGATTTAATTTCAATCGCTTCCTCTTCGATTTCATCGGTTTCAACAGTATCACTTACTGGTACTGGTGCTGGTACGCTGAGTTTTGCGAGTTTGGTTCTCTTCCCGAACATGGGCATTTTCATTGAGGTTTGTGGTTTCAGGGCCGGCATATCAGCAGGTTTTGCCAGATTCGCCAGTTTCACAACCGCGGCATGATCCTGCTTCAGCCTCAATAAATCCGCCTTCAATTTGCTTATCTTTTGTTTATCCACTTGGGGAGTCTTCAACGTTTTCATGAAGGAATCCAAGGAGTCTTCATCTTCATACTGTTGTTTAGCCTTGCCAGCATTTCGGACTACTTCCAACTCGGTTTCGATTTCTTTGATACGCCTCGACATGCTCGCCTCTTTTTCTATCAAAGATTCATAGGTTTCGATCTTTTGTGGGAGTTTTGCTTTCATGCGATTTTCGCGTTTCTTTTCGACAGTTCCTGTTCGATCCAAGAACGTATCGTCATCGCTATCGTAGAAATCGTTCTCCTCCCAATTTTTGGATTTGCGTTTTCGCGACTCGTGAGTGGCTTGTCGGAGAACTCCGTGTCTGTCCAGGATGCGACACGCCTCCAAAGCGCATTGCACGACTGCCTCCTTCTTTTTGCCCTTGTGCAGAACTTCAGCGACAATTGGTCTTCCCCTGGGATCGTCCAAGGGCAACACGACTTTGCACAAAAATTGTCCAACTCCTTGTTCGGTGCAGTCGTATTCAAATGAATGTCCTTCCCTATCCATAAAACCTCTTAGCGTCTTTTTGGGATCATCAAGGTACAATTCCTCGTTGTTGGTTTGCGCAAATGGATTTTCCATGAGTTCGTCTTCCTCCTCCGCATCCTCGCCCATTCCCCAATCAACTCCCTTAACCTCTTCCTTTTTCGTTTTCAGTTCAGCTTCCTTTTGCCTATTCACCAGTTCCTCCAATCTCTTCTGTTTCAGCTGGGTAACACTGAATTCAGAGACTTCTTCAGCATCGTCGTCCGGTCCTCCGAGTATGTAGTTGCGCGTGCTGCAACCTAACTTGATGATGTGACCAACCTGGAAACAAGCCATCTCTATAGCAACCAAACAAGAAACTAATCTGTCGTCGACTTTCGCGAATTGCTGTACGAACATTCTACAATAACTATATTATGGGCGATCTAAAAGAACTACTGTGCGAGGCCAACGACGATGCAGAGCTAAACTTTGAAAGAATCAGAGAGTTAGTGCAGAAATCATCGCAGATGCGAAAGGAATCGAAGGAGAGGGAGGAGAGAACGGAACAGTATTTTAAAACGTTAAAGGAACGCCTGGACCAGAGCAGCAGTTACTTGCAGAAGGCCAAGAAGGATTTGGACAATATCAGCTTTGCATTTGAGAGGGAGAAATTGAAGAAGGAGCAGGGCATTGACTATGCACAGTTTGGGCACAAAACTGATGAGGAATTGGAAGAAGAGATGAGATTAGTTAAAAGGCAATTGAGTGATTTGGAGGGAAGACTGAAGAATTTGAGCCAGAGCACTTCAGGTTCAGAGCTGACCCTGGATAAGTCAATCAAAACACTGGAGAACATCAGCAAAGGAATCTATCGCTTACCTTAACTCTCACATACACTCTTGGTTTTATCTGCACTTTATTTAAGAAAGTCCCATGTGTGCTTGTTAAATCATAGAGGTAAAAACCTTTCTCTTCATCACCTTCCACTTTTTCCCTGTACTGCAAAATTGCATGATGCCTGAAAATATATTTACAAAAATAAAATACATTTCTTCTTCTTCTTCTGATGATCATCTTGCAGTTTGATTGATTTTCTTACCTTGATACAGTAGGGTGGGCCATGGAAATATCACAAGTGGGTAATCTTCCAAATACCCAGTATGGTTTTTCAGTCAGATCAATGGAATTAATTATGGAACCGTTCTTGAGAACTTCGAAATTGTATTGACCACTTGGTAAACCTGACCATGAGGGCTCTTTGTAGCTCTGCTCCAATTTCTTTGCATCCTCTGGAGACGTTTTTTCCTCCACATTTTCAGCTTCAAGTTGTATAGTTTTCCTAGCAGCTTTTGCTACAAACACTGGCTTCTTAAAATCATCGCCATTCTCCTCGTCGTCCATTTCGTTTCTATTTAGTACCAATTAAACTATACAAATCTAGGTAGACATTAAAAAGATAAACATAACCTTTTTAAATGACAACAAATCTGTTACTTATACTTGCTTATAGTAATATTACGAGTTAGCTGAAGTTCAAGATTGGCAACCAAATGTGCAGATAAATTATTTGCAAAACACTTCGTATTTCCATTTAAAATTTTTAAGATGTTAATTATTAAATTAGTTTTCAATTAAATATTATTAATAAGATTATTTACGTAGGCAATCAAAGCCTTGTGTGCATATTAAAATGACGTCACTTTTGAACAGCGCAGAAACTGCTGAACTATACTCTTTCAAAAAGATCCGGTAGATGGAACCAACGATGACAAAGTTTAAAATCTTTTTCCCCCTTGATATAGACAACTATATATTCATGTTAGTTGCTGATAATTAATAAGTATATAATGAATAAGATCATAAGATTATCACGGAAAACATTAAATTAGTATATAGATTAATGAATTTGAATGTATTTGATTTAATTTACAATTATTTATAGTATTATATTGAGTTATATATATTTAAGGGGTAAAATGTTTTCTGAGGTTTCCTGTTATTAGTGAATTTCTCGACAACCCCTAACGGTAATTACATCATCGACCACTCATATGAAAGCTGAATATCTCACCTTTCCAACGCGCCTACATGCATCCTTGTAGTTTCATCGAGTCACCTGTTATAAGCTGAAGAACATTGCTTTTTCGTTTTTTATTCAGTTTTTACAGTTTTTCGTGATTTTCTC
>NW_017097348.1:5227-7891 GCF_001412225.1 Nicrophorus vespilloides | reverse complement strand
TGTAGTAAATTAAATAATTTCGTTATGGAGAAGTAAACAACAATTCAGTTCGTGTCGAACATCCGTAAGCACAAGTTCGCAGAGGACGAACAGATAGTTAAAAAAAAGGTAGGAGAGATACTTCCCAGTGTGTAAATCCTTCCCCAATCCGTTTTAGTAAAAGATGTAGGATACGTTGAGCCCTCTAGGGCTGAATTACCCCATCATGGGGGAAAACTCGGCAGGGGGGACCTCAAAAGAGACTCCCCCTGTCACAGACTTTGCCGATATTGTCGACTTCATCGACAACATTTTAAAGGAGAAAAAAAGCCTAGGTGCTCTAAACGCACTTAAAATAGATAAGGTTTTTTTTTAGTTTCATTGTTTAATTGCAGATGTCGCATCAATAGCAACTTACAAATGTTATCAAAACACGTTTGTTTTTCATTTCATTGAGAAAATATTATTTGATACAATCATAGCGACATCTATTGCTAGAATTTCTTTTACAATAATTTAGATTAAGATTTTTTGTTGCGTTTCATTGAAAGATTTGTCTATACCAATTTTCGAAATTACGTCATTTCAGTTTCATCGGTTAATAGTAGATGCCGCACCAATAGTAACATGGAAACAATAACACAAATTAATCAATTAAACTAATCATCGTTTACTTTTCAATTTTTTCTTTAAATTATTTAATTTTCTTATCAATTTTGAGAAAATGTTATTTTACACCATCAAAACGACATCTTTGGATGTATTTTTACAATAATTACGTATAAGATTTTTGTTGCGTTTTCATTGAATTTTCGTTTCTGGTAAATTAGCTTATAACAATTTTCGCAACTGTTTGTTTTATATTTTAGTGTCACTGTTTAATAGTAGATGTCGCATCAGTAGCAACTTACAAATGTTATCAAAACACGTTTGCTTTTCATTTCATTGAGAAAATATTATTTGATACAATCATAGCGACATCTATTGCTAGAATTTCTTATACAATAATTTAGATTAAGATTTTTTGTTGCGATTAGCTTATACCAATTTTCGTAATTACGTCATTTCCGTTTCATCGGTTAATAGTAGATGTCGCACCAATAGTAACATGGAAACAATAACACAAATTAATCGATTAAACTAATCATCGTTTACTTTTCAAATTTTTCTTTAAATTGTTTAATTTTCTTGTCAATTTTGAGGAAATGTTATTTCACACAATCAAAACGACATCTTTGGATGGATTTTTACAATAATTACGTATAAGGATTTTGTTGCGTTTTCATTGAATTTTCGTTTCTGGTAAATTAGCTTATAACAATTTTCGTAACCGTTTGTTTTATATTTTAGTGTCACTGTTTAATAATAGATGTCGCATGGTTAGAAACATCAATATTCCTTTAAAAATGTGAGTTTTACATCATTTTTGAATAAGATTTCATTGGATTTTCGTTTATTTCGTTTATTTTTACAATAATTACTTATAAGAATTTTGTTGCGTTTTCATTGAATTTTCGTTTCTGGTAAATTAGCTTATAGCAATTTTCGCAACCGTTTGTTTAATATTTTAGTGTCACTGTTTAATAATAGATGTCGCATGGGTAGAAACATCAATATTCCTTTAAAAATGTGAGTTTTACATCATTTTCGAATAAGATTTCATTGGATTTTCGTTTATGGAAGATTGCCTCACACCAATTTCGCGTATTGCGTGCGTACGTGTGTGTGCGCGCGCGGATTGCCTTAAACGGGTGCCGCTGATTGGATGATTGGGGTTCAATTGGACGTAATTTATTAATGTATCCTCAATTGCAACGGAATTAACCTTCGCACGAAATAAACTCAATAACGACGGTAAATACGTGAAA
Organism: Nicrophorus vespilloides; assembly: GCF_001412225.1. NCBI lineage: Eukaryota > Metazoa > Arthropoda > Insecta > Coleoptera > Silphidae > Nicrophorus > Nicrophorus vespilloides. The sequence goes on along the minus strand of NW_017097348.1, from coordinate 6,044 downwards.
TTCGTGTATTGCGACGATGACGACGAAAACCGGAAGTTCATTCTGTGGACAATGAAATGTTGTCTGCAGCAAAATGCATCCAGTTTCAATTAAAACGGTTCGAATTGCAATTTGCAATTTAATGGCCGTTTCACTCTCGGGTTTCTCGGTCTCTGCGCGCTACCTCCGCGCCTCTCCCTTCACTTCCCAAAGACTTTAACCATTAAAAAAAAAACCTACTTAGAAAGGGAGAAAAGACTTGGCTTGGAAGAGGAAGACATTCCGCGTACTTCGCAGAGAGAAACTCCGTTCAAAATCTGTGCTAAAACTGAAATCAAACAAATTGTTGTTGTCATGGAAATCATCAATGACAAGAAGCGATAGTTGCTACGGTTACAGCAAGAGTACCGTTGTTATTTTACAGTAGTTGTCGTTGCGATCATCTCAGTAAAAGCAAACGCTGCAAGAAGTGTGTCATCATTATCATCGTGATCCATCGGCATCTCTTTTGCGAAATTGCGAACGTTCACTACTTGTTCTCGATCGTAAATACATAGTTTTTTTTTTTCGCTCGATTTTCAATTCTGAAGCGATTCCATAAACAATTCGTTTCTAAGCTCCGTGTCCACGAACTGCCGTCAACTTAACCCACTTTCAACCGATGATTTATTATTACGCACCACCAGCACAGATTGACACTTGTCCTCACGGCTTCGGATAAAATAATCTAGTTACCATAGATTCGATTGCAATTAACCTACTTACATTAACTACGCGCACAAATCATTGACATTTCTTCTGCCTGTCACAATTTTTTAACCTACAAATTTATGACTTT
>NW_017097348.1:0-5211 GCF_001412225.1 Nicrophorus vespilloides | reverse complement strand
TTATGACTGTCACAGTGACAGTTAACATATGTTCATATAATAAACGTCAAATATACAATTAAAATTTGCCTCAAAAATCCATGATAATTATCAAATTGACAAAACGTCAAACTGACAATTCAAAAACGTAATAATTGAAAAAAACAGTTTTTGTCCTCTTTTAGATTGAATAAAAATTTCGTTGTGTCGGAATTCCGTAGCCGCGAGAGTGACATTAGAATTGATTATTAACCTACTTTTGCCTCGGCAATCAGCAGTCACTGTGACAGGAGTCTCTGTCAAAACGGATTGTTTCATGGCCGTCCGGATGCGATGATTTATTATTTCTCTCTCGATTTCTGCATACGATGGATGCAATAATTATTCGGTGACCATTTCGAATAGAATTTATAGAATGACTAGAAAAGAAACGATTTTTTTATTATTTATTGAAAAGAGAAATAAAGGAGCGCGTGTGTGTGTGAGTGTGTAATTAGAGCAATTCGCAAGGACGACTGGTCCATATGCAGCGGAATATAATATAAGTTTTTTTTTCTGTTTTGTAGCAGCAGCAACAGCGATTTTTATGTTTTGTTATTTATCGTTTGATGGAGATTAGTTTCGGTTTCGGTTTTAATTTATTGAGGGAATTGATGAGGAAAATTTGATTTGTTGTTGTTGTGAGAGAGCGTATAATGTGTGTGTTTGTACTGGATGATGCGAGAGAATCGGAGAGAAAGAGACTCTGGGTGTTGTTTATGTGTGTCGATAGTTTCTCATTAAATGGCAGGCGGCTGCTGTCACATCGGGGCGAGCCGACAACCTCCAATCGTTTTTCCTGTTTTCCTTCAGACCGCTTTTATATATATATATATATACACACAAATACATGGTATTGCACATTAAACGAGAGAGATGGAAAAGATCTCGAAGCCGGTGGACCGTTATCGTTTCTGGATTCCATTTCGCAAACATTACTATATTGTTGTCCTCTCGCGCATTCCCCGGATTCTCATAGTCTCATATTATTTTTTTTCCCCCCCAATTGCAATTAATAACGAACGTTGGAATGTGAAATATTGGAACGTTATTGGAGAAGTTATGTTGCGAAAAGAGTGAGAGAGAGATTGAAAACGTTGTGACCCGAGAGTTGTTCAGATAAAACGCGTCTGGAAAAGTACCGACCGCGATTCCGACGAAAAAGTCGTTCCTCTTTGCGATCACAATTTCAAATTTCGCGCCACAATCCATCTTTGATATAATGGATAAAACAAAAAAAATGAAACAAATTCAAAACAAAATCAAATAAAAACTGAAACAATAACAGAACAAAAGAACTGAAACGAAAACTAGAATTGGACTATACGTCAGAATCTACCTGAAATCAATGACTCCTCAATAATATGCGAACGAAAACAGGAATGAAAGAACAGAAATAAAAACGTATCAGACATGTCTTAAATACTAAGGAGATCGCGTGGGATGCCTTCCAATTTCGAAATGTCATTTGTTTTTACCGAATGTGTATGTATAGGGGTTTATTGACTTCTCAAATACACGAGAATAATATGAAGTAATTTAATAAATTACAAACAAAGTATGTAATTATTTTCTAATTATTGCGTAAAATTATGTAAAACAAAAGCAAACTAAATATGTCTCCATAATAAACGTCAAACTGACAGTTTAAATTATATGTCAAAATTGTCAAATTGACAACTATAATAGAACTTCATCCGTAAATCAATCAAATTTCAATTAATCAAATCAGAAACCAATTGAATCTTGTAATAATATTGATGGTTGAAAAAAATAACAATTATATGAAAAAAATGATATTTGTACAAATTAAGAGGTTGTGATTAACTAGGTTAATGTCATCATAATTACTACGTTTTTTATTTTGTGTTGTTGTAGGATTTTCTGCATGATTTCCACACACGGAATGTGCTTCAAAAAAACGTTTCGATTCCGACGAAAAAGTCGTTCCTCCTTGCGATCACAATTTCAAATTTCGCGCCACAATCCATCTTTGATATAATGGATAAAACAAAAAATGAAACAAAATCAAATAAAAACTGAAACAATAACAGAACAAATGAACTGAAACGTCAGAATCTACCTGAAATCAATGACTCCTCAATAATATGCGAACGAAAACAGGAATGAAAGAACAGAAATAAAAACGTATCAGACATGTCTTAAATACTAAGGAGATCGCGTGGGAAGCCTTCCAATTTCGAAATGTCATTTGTTTTTTTACCGAAAGGGGTTTAATGACTTCTCAAATACAATTTACCAACTGCAACTCAAAATGAAGTAATTTAATAAATTTCAAACAAAGAAAATGTAATTATTTTCTAATTATTGCGTAAAATTATGTAAAACAAAAGCAAACTAAATATGTCTCCATAATAAACGTCAAACTGACAGTTTAAATTATATGTCAAATATGTCAAATTGACAACTAAAATAGAACTTCATCCGTAAATCAATCAAATTTCAATTAATCAAATCAGAAACCAATTAAATCTTGTAATAATATTATTAAAACCTAATAAAATTTTGATGGTTGAAAAAAAAAAACAACAATTATATGAAAAAAATTGATATTTGTACGAGTCAAGAGGTTATGATTAACTAGGTTAATGTCATCATAATTATACGTTTTTTTTTTGTTGTTGTAGGATTTTCTGCATGATTTCCACACACGGAATGTGCTTCAAAAAAAACGTTTCGCTTGAAGAGTGAGTATTAACGAAACATACAACAAAAAAATGTTTGTTTATCCTTCATTACTATTTACACACATTATTTAACTACGAAACAAGTGAAAAAATAAACGAAAAATTATATTATTTGCATTAATACTCACAAGATGGCGCTATAATAGTTTTTTTCTTGTTTTACTTATTTAGCGTGATTAGTAATAAACTTTTAACAACAAAAACATGATTTTGAAAAAAAAAAAAGCTCACGAGATGGCGCTGTAATATTATTCACTTATTTCTAGTGTTTAGTATGATTATATACGTTTGTGTAACATCGAATCGTTAAGACGAAGCGTCGTAAAATGGAACGTCGTAAAGCGAGTCTTCTTATATAATCGATTGGGCGTTTCTTATACATATATACATATATTTTTTTTCCACTGTCGCTGTTAAATTCAATCTGCATACATTTGTATCTTGGAAATCGCCGACTCGGAATGTGTAAATGTCGCTCTGTTACGACACATTCTGTTCCGTGCACAAAACACATTCAGACCGTTTCTTCCATTCGAACGACGACGACGACGACGGCAACGATACGTGCCAATTATCAAAACAAATTCGTTAACTGTAAAAGCGATCGCCGCTGGCCGTGCATTACTAAACCCATCGTGAAAGTTCATCAAAAACGATTTTCTTCTTTCCAAATCCAGTCCAATTTCAAGAGATATACTCGTAGCAGCCCTTTACACCGAACGATAATTGTGCACGTTCCACATTCGCGCTCAATTTAATTCCACGTTAAATTACCTTTAATTGCGCTGTGGAAAGAATATTATTAGAAACTGTTACCTAATTTCCTGCTAACAAGAAGCAAACTTCTATCACGTTCCCAAACGCACATTCAAACTACCTGTTTCGTTATTCGTTCATTAATTTCATTAATTAACACAAAATCACAATTGGTGGTTTTTTTTTTAGAAATTTTGTTTGTTTTTTTAATTTTTTTTGGTTAGGGTGTGTCTCGTTACGAATGATTTTTGTTTCTGTTTAAATTTTACGTGCCACCAATCAAGGTGCACAACTTTCAATTGTTTTATCAACAGGCGTGTTGTTTCTGTTTCTTCTCTTTGTTTTAACAAATTATTTATCATAACGATTCTAAAACAAACAAAAAAAAAACACGAAACAAAATTTGACAACTTTGATAATTGCGCGTGTCTTTAAAAACAACAACAATTTGAGAATCTCATCTCGTTTGTTTTTTATATGTTTTCCATAGGTTACTATAGTATTTGAGAATAATTATTGTCCGCGATGTCATCGGACTTTTTGTGTGCTACCACCTGTGGAACTGTTGTCGCATTTTCCACGTTCTTCGGTTCAATTCAATCAAACGGTGTTTTTTTTTTCTTAAAGAATTTTTTAATTGATTCTCTCCTTATTATTATCATCGTCGTCGTTCCAACGTGAAAGTTCAGTTACTTAACAAATCTGTTTTAATAGTTGAGTTTAAAATTACGTTTTCAAATCATTTTGTTCTGCGATTTAAACAGATTGAAATCGGAGGTTTTCTAATTGCGAAGAATTTGAAATAATAAATAAGCTGAGTAAAACAGAAGTGTTAGTTAGTAGGCGTCGACGGAGAACAAACGAAGCATTCCTAACAATTGAAAACAAAAAACAGGTAACTATGATCGGTATTTGCCCCATTTTTTTTATGTTGTTCTCTCTTTTGTTTCTCGGAAACAAACAAAACATCAGAACAAAAGTTGTTTACCGAACCGAATGATATTAAATGCGTAAATGCGTTTTTTTTTTATATTATTTCTAACTAACGGTTTAATTTTAACTATTAATGGTCGTCGTTGCTTTTGTTTTGTATTTAGAGCGTCGTTGTTGATTAGATCTAAAGCCAACTTGTTTTTATTTACTTATGTTCGATATATTTTCAAAGCAAACTTTTCAAAACAAAAACAATTTTTTTTTTAAACAATTATTAAATTATTCGTTTAGCTTTGAATTCGATGACATAATACTACCAAATTTTTTTTTCTTCAATAATTTCGCGCGTTCCAATCCGTTTCTCTCCTCTCCTTCGGTCCTTGACCGACATCTCGAAATTCGCTTCGCAATTGCAATTCGATAAAACCGAAAAATCTGTTTTTTTTTTTTTAAATCTAGAATTCAGATAAGAAAATTTGTCCACAATCTGTCCAAATGATGAAATTGCAGTTTCCTGATTGGAAAATCGATTGAATTATTCTTGGGAAATTTTCATTTTCGTGGAGATTTAATGAAATTGCAGTTTCCTGATGATAATTGGAAAATCGATTGATTTATTGCTGGGAAATTTTTATTTTCGTGGAGATTTAATGAAATTTGTAACACGCCATCTATTGTCTGGGACTATAAACTGACACCTTATCTGCGTAACGGAGAGGATTTGAAGCGATGCAATTCGCGATTATTCTTTATCTGCTTTGACTAATCGTTATATTTAAACCGAAAAATTTCCAAA
>NW_017097347.1:77239-112319 GCF_001412225.1 Nicrophorus vespilloides | reverse complement strand
TTTCTCTTGTGTTTAAAAAGTTATTATTTGTACGAAAAAAAAAAACGTACTTTTTCAATTGCCACATTAAGAATAATGTTGACTCGTTGACTCGTCTGTTTATTGCATGTACATTAAACCTATACCTTGCTAATTGTTATTTTCTCTTTGAGCATTTTCGTATGTTTTGTACAAATCTTTCTCAATTTTGGCTTTCTTTTTACTTCATGTGTAAATTATCAATTCAATAATTTTGTGAATACTTTTCGCTTAAATAACATGAATTGTTTATACACAAATTTTGTTTTATATATATATTTTGCATTTTTATGTAAGATCAATTACTCAAAGTAGTTAAGTGTGTTTGGAAACTGCTTGTGTCCTTTACTAATGCAACGAGCGTTAAATTAACTATCATTTTAATGGATACTCGTCGAATCAATAATTCCTATTTGCCGCATCCCGATCCTAATTAAAACGTGCAATAATTTAATTTCGGATTTTCAGTGTACAAAGCTTTTAATACATCGACGGCTTCATTAATTCCGCGTTTGATCGAATTACAAGTCTGCCGATTCTGTAAAATTAATCAAATCTCATTACACGTAATGTATAATAGAGTGAGAGAGAGGAGACCCCAATGTTTGCTGTGCTCCAGTTTGTAATAACGCATCAATCGAATCCAAAAAAAATACTGTTTTATTCGTATATATTTACATTATCTGTTGTTATTTTAATGACAGGAAATATTAAATTGAGAAAAAATTACCAACAAATTATATATTTTCAAATAATTTGTTGTGTTGAATGTGTTTATAATCTTTACCTAATAAGTGATAAATCGGGGATTGCATCCAATTTTTGTTAAATAATTGTGAACAAAATTTGTTTCTCTATATTAAATAATAATTACCGAGCAGTGCGAAAGTTTTTTTTTTTTCAAAAAAAAAAAAACCTGCATCAGTTTCAGGTAAACTTTATTGTCTATATTTGCTGCTCCAGTTTGTAATAACGCATCAATCGAATCCAAAAAAATACTGTTTTGTTAGTATATATTTATATTATCTGTTATTATTTTAATGACAGGAAATATTAAATTGAGAAAAAATTACCAACAAATTTTATATTTTCAAATAATTTGTTATGTTGAATATGTTTATGATCTTTACCTAATAAGTGATAATTCGGGTATTGCATCCAAGTTTTGTTAAATAATTGTGAACAAAAACAAAATTTGTTTCTCTATATTAAATAATAATTACCGAGCGTGGGAATATTTTTTTTTTTCCAAAAAAGAACCTGCATCAGTTTGTGGTAAACTTTGTTGTCTATATTTGCTGCTCCAGTTTGCTATAACACATCTATAGTATCTATAAAAACTGTTTTATTCGTACACATTTACATTTCCTGTTTTAATTTTAATGTCAAATATTGCCTGGACACATTTAACATGACTACAACTTTAAGCAATGATATTATAAATTTTAGTGAGATTTTGACTCACATTTTCACATTTTTATTTTCCATTCATATCATATTTAAGTAAATTGTCGAAAACAACGAATAAATAATAATAAAACTTTTTAATTTTTTACGAAATAACGGATGCTGAAGCAGACGGAAAATGGTGGTTCTGTGCTGTTTCATTTTGTTATAAATCTAATTCATTTGCTACGTTTTTCAATTAATTAAACAAATTTTGTTCAATTTCAATTTCAAAGAATTAATACAGAAAATACATTTGATGTTTCAAGAATTTTATTAGACAGTAATAAAGCTTTTTTGTTATTTTTAACATAATTAATATAATGATAAATACATTTCGTTTTCATTGATTTTCTGAATTAAATTGTAATAGTTTTGGTCACAATGATTTTTCTCTCGTTTTATTTCTTGAACGAATTCGTTTCACGATATTAATATTTAATGATTGTTCATTGCAATGATGTATATTTTTATTCACAGATTTTCTTAAATTTTAAGCAATAATCTGCAAAAATTTCTATTTTTCGTTAGAATTTGAAATTTATCATGAATCAAATTGATTTTCTTAAATTTAAATTAAATTTTTGACAATTTTTTTGTTTAACTTCAAGATTTCTTTTTGCGAATATGTTTTTCCATTTTTTTTTCGTTGATATTAATTTGTTTTTTTTCTAATGGTCATGTTATATGATCAAAAGATTAAACAACATAAAATTTAACACTTTCAATACCAATTGTGAAATGATTTTTTCATAGTTGCTTTCCTTTTCAATTAACTGTTAAGTTTTCACCGTGAATATGTGAATACATAAAAAAAATATTTAAGAATTTTTTATGTCACTGTTGTAATTGCAACTAATACCTTTTGATTATTTCCACATAAATATTATAAAATGTCGAATTTTATACAAATTTGTGCAATTCTTATTCGTTTTATTACTGATGTTTGTATATTTCCGTCATTTGTCCTAAATTTACTAGTTACTTGATTTGTATCATTCTTTTACTACTACTTTTTTATTCTTCCCGATTAACAGAAAGAAAAAACTTTATTATTTTTCTATTTCCATTGTTATTTTCTATTTCTAGTATGTTATCCATTTTCGTTGATTTCATTGTTATTATATTTCCAATTTATATTTTAAAATAAGTCTGTCACCAGACTGGAACCACCACCCCTTGTTCAAGCATAAATCACCAACTCTAGCAGTCAGGAAAAATGTTAGGCCTCTGATCCTTTTTGCTACTATCAGTATAGACTCGTGGATGTAACCTATCCATGGTTACTTACCTTAGCAGGCACGCCTATTAAGGTTTTTAATATATTAACTTTCAAGTGAAGCTGGCCTTGCAACCACAAGCTATGCTGAGCTAGGTAAATCAGGTTGAAGTAGCGTTTCAATTTAGTCAAGATTTATAGTCAACCAACGTTTTAGACGTATACCCTCACTACTCATAACAATACCTTCGCTTTGTAGCATCAAACGCTGTCTCCGCTTATGTCTCAACTTAAATAATGGAGTATGGGACAATAGCTAAGAACAATTTTCGACAATAACACAAACACAAATATTTACTGAATTAACAAACAGTATACAGAGCTCGCACGGAAATAAAATTTTCTAACAAATTTCATATTATCTAGTGTTTATGATGCGTTATATAGGTTTATAAAATCTGTTTCCAGAAATCTTTCGCATTCATTTTTTTTACAATAATTATGAAAGATGGGAAATTTTGTTTCTCTTACAAAATAATTAATAAGAAGTTGGAAAAAGTTTTTCCGAAAAAATGTACATCAGTTTGAAGAAAACTATGTTCAATCTGAAGGTTGCTGAAACTGTAAAATTTATCAAATCTCATACGTAATAAGTAAGAGGCAATATTTGTTGCACCAGTTTATAATAACGGATCAATGGAATCTATAGAACAAAATTATACATATTTACATTAAAAGTTATAATTTTAACGTAAAATATTGGACACATTCAAAATTATTACGTTAACCAATAATATTATAAATTTTAGTCAAATTTTGACATTTTTTTAATACAAATTTCCAACAAATTTCTCTTTTTCTAGTATTATGTTGAATATGTTTATAATCTTTACCTAATATTCTTAGTAAGAAATCAGTTATACAATTTGTTTCCACAATTTTTGCATTCATTATTTTTTGTTATAATTATAGATGATAGTCAGCTGCCTTTTTTGTTTATTAGATAATAATTAAGATCATAGCCTTTAGTCGTGGAATTCTAATAAAAAAATACCAAGCTTTTCCGAAATATCTGCATCAGTTTGAGTTTTATATATTAGTCTGATTCTATATTATTCATATTACGAACTTAGGTAAAAAATACAACGAATAACTTGTTCAAAATATTTTATTACCTTTTAGTTAACGTGACTCATGTTTTTGTACACCAAAATTCAAAATATAGTAAATCTTTATATTTCATAAATTATTCTCTTTTACTTGTTCAGAATTTTTGGGAAATTCACAAACTAAGAACGAAATATTTATTATCACTTTATTAATAAATTATAATATTTCATCCAATCTTTTTATCTATCGATTTTGAATTACTACAGTTTTAATATGCAATTACCATAGTTCATATTTTTTTTTAATTGAATCTTTGTTCTCTTTTCTCATACATTACTCGTACTACTCGTTGATTGAGCGCATCAGTGGTTGTAAAAGGTGGTAACAATCTACACCATAAAGTTGTCTTTAGCTCGGAGGAGTTAAGCATGGAGATCATTAGTTAAACATTACCAAGATAGTATAGGTGTAAGTAATAGCGTAAAAAGTGTAATAAACCGCCATCTTGAATCCACATTACTTTTACTTTTTTATTATTAACCCGCGCAACTTGATTTATTATTGATCTTGTATTCAAACTGGAATACTCGAATAAATAATATATGTTTGTATAATTTATATAATATTTAATAAATTGTTGATTTGATATAAGTTTTTTGAGATTGAGATTGATTTGAATTTATTGTTCCTTAAATTTAATCCATTCTGAATCTTTAATTAATGTGATTTGATTTATTTTGAATAATTACAGTTATAATGTATTTTTCTATTTTATTTACTATTCTTTACTTAGCAAAATCTGCTTCGCAATGATATAAAATATCTATAGCGAAGAATCAAAAAGCGACGTCGCTATGAAAGTTTGGTTTGCCACTAACTGGTAACTCTTCTGACACTTGCTAAAAACTCATTAATCGTCCATCATTTGTCCTTTTGCTTAACCATTAATGTTATCAAAGTTACCTCTTTCTTATAATTTATTTTGGACATAATTATAATATAAAATTTACTCCATTTTTTATGTATTATTTTGAAATTCGGTAAACCACACGTCGTTGTACGAAGTATGGTTTATATCCATTTCTTCTTGTACTTTCTGCTAAATGCACTATTTTGATGATTTTTGTTTTGTTTATAAGTAAACTTATCAAATCTTTTTCTTAAATAGAAAGAGTACATTTTAGTACTTAAAATGTTATGAATTTACTTGATTTCATGTTTTAGATAAAAAAAAAATGCTATTAGTTATTGAATAAATTCTAGAATTTTTCGAATTGGTTTTTGGTCTTTTTTGATGAATAATTCAAAATCTTACAAATAATTTCATTTGATTTTACTTTAATATTGTTACATTTAATGATATTTTCATACAAGTTATTGATAGACACACACATTTGTATAAAATAGTAATAATATTTGGTGATATTTTAACTAATATGATTTATTGTCGCCAAAAAAAATCTTGTGCACTCTAAACAAACGCTAATTGTAATGTTTGGATGAGTATTGTGTGTCCATCTCGGTAATTACTTAGAAAAGTGGATCTGGAATGGACGTCACGTTATTCGAAACTTCGCTTAAGTTTACCTTCGGCCCATCGATGATGATGGCTTGGACCTAGTTAGTATGTAAAAGATGGTTGGAGACGTTTCCAAGTGTTTTGATAGGCTTCAAATTCTGGACCCTTTCCTCAACATCGAAACAACACGTGTCTTGTTGTTTCTGTCTTATTCGGAAACACAACTTAACTATTTGCATATACAAAAAAAACGTGCGTCCATAAACATTAATTCTCTTATTACTTCAATTTTAAATAACTTCGCAATGTGTTTATTCAAATAAGATGTTGATTCTAATAATTTACTATTGGATTAAATTGCTTGTTTCTGTGGTTAATTCATATTTTTCCACTTTTCTTCTATATTTGTTCTGCGGTGTTAAGTGTCCATTAAGCCAAAATATAAAAAAAAAATTGATAATCCAAGGCCGTTTTTCTTGCTACTTTTCAAACTGTATAAAATTGTTTTATGCAATCTGTGAGCTATTTACTTCATATAGTTTTTTAATTGTTTAATATATTATTCAGGTCCATTAATATTTCAGATAGTTTTGATGGCATCAAGCAAAATATAATCTTGATTCAAAATAGAGAAAGTCTTAGAAAACTAAACAACATTTACAAAAATTGATGACGTAAAGACCACATTAAGAAAGTGGGCCCCAAACACGATAGATTTTCTATTTGATGTCCTTATTTTTTTTATTTGGGCTCCCTTTTGACGTCCATCCTTCGCATTGCGACGTTTGTTAGAATTGTTATGCATTGCTTCGAGTTGTAAAAGTCGTAAATTTTCACAATTTTCTACCTTCTAGGTATTATTCCATTTCCATTAATTATTGGCATAAATAATTATTGTTTATTTACAAATCTTTTTGGTAAATCTTTATGCAACAATATAAATAAAAAATATTCATATTAAAAGTTAATTTCATAAATTTGTACTAAGTCTATATCCGAATTTGTAGAAAAATCAAAATCACGTTGTTAAGTGAATGGTTTCTTCGGGTTAAAGTGTTGAAATCAATTTCATTAACACAATATTTGCTTTTTTGCAAAATATTTTAACACAATATATCTTTCCCTCTCTCTCTAAATAATAAATTCACTTGTATCTTCTGTACTTTCATTGATTTTCTCTCGTTAAACCTCTGAGAAAAGACTGGAATTCCAATATGTTTCATCTCATTTATTTTATTGGTAAATTGACTATACATGTTAATAGGAAAGCATACTTGTTAAAAAATGCCTTTCCTTTCATAAATTTATATATACTTTCATACTTTTTTTGTATAGTTGGCTTTACAGTATATTTTCCATTTGGTACAAGAATTTAAAATATGAACAACTACAATAAAGAAAATAAAAAAGAAAGGAAATTGCATATAGTTTTTTTGTGATGGAATTGGACGTAGAAATATTATTTAATTAACAAATTCTATTGTTATTTTATCTTACCTTCAATTTTAACTTTTCAAATATTTAATAGAATTTATCATATTGGTTATTTTTTAACTTATTTCGGCCAAGGTTTAATTTTTTTTTCACTTTATCATGATCCTTTAAGCAGTTACTTTTGCAATTTTTGTACAGCAAATTTTTCTCTATTTCGAGCTTTTACTTCACATTTCATTTGATTTCATTGTTTTGTTGATTCTAAGGTGATAGTAGAAATATTTACAGATTTTAAATAAACTTTAATTTGTATCGCCAAAGATTGTTTCTTTTATAATCGATTTTCTATCAAATCGAACTGAAAATACAGATTTCAAATGAATTGCTTGCTTTTAACTCTTCTGTTAAAATGTTTCATTCTACATAACCAACGTTTTATTTTATATAAAACAAATTATGTAATTTTGGTTTTTGTGACAGGGATAGTTGCCTGACTATATTTGTTTTCTGAAAACCTTTGGAAATCACGAACATCTACAATATTCTACAATGTTTCTTCTGCTTAAGTTCGATTGTTCATTGAAGATCACCAAAAAAATGTGCTTAAAATTATTTAATTTACGTTTGTCATAAATTGTTTGAGGTATATAAAAATATGGATTTGCGATTGGTAATCTGCATATCAGATTTTGTATTCAGTTATTTTTTTAATCACTGGATAAACTGACGTTTCTCAATAAATTTATTCTTCTATAACATTTAAAATTTCCATATGTTTTTCTGTTTTGTATATTTTCTGTGTACTTTATGTAAATTTTGTATATTTTTTCAAGAAATATTTATTACACTTTACTTTATTACCGTAATGCAAGTATAATTAAAGGTTTTCCACATAAACTAGGAAGATCCAACCGAAATTTAAGAATATAAAAAACGAAACTTCTTTTTTGTGCAATTTGTGCTTATTAATGCAATACTAATTTTAATTTCTACGTTTGGTTTAAAGGAATATTAATTCAGATTAGTGTAAAATGCCATATTTATCAGAAAAAAACTTCTTATTTCTGTTATCAAATGTATAAGATACATAGTTATATATTTTTGGTTAAATGTGAATTGTTAAGTTTGTCATAAAATGAGAAATATGCAGAATTTTTACTCTGTTAAAAAAATAATTATTGGATTAACAAATTTGATTTTACTTAAAACATCTCATTTTATTTTTAAATTGAATTAAATTTACTTTTTCCGGTCACAAATTATTCATTTGTGATAATTTGTATAATTTAACATTATAATAATAATAAATTTATTATTAATAAATAATATTTGTTATAATTTGTTTTAGCACCAATTTGAACATTTTTTTAGTTTCTTTCAATCTTTTCTGCTATAATTAATATAAATCTTAAAATTTATATCCTTTTTGAATAATGTATTATATATGTAATACGAAAACTGTTAATTTCTATTAATGTTCATTTATAATTTTTCGTAAAAACACTTTTTGTAATTTACTTCAATCTTCTCTGCTATGACTTCTCTAAATCTAAACATATGTATATGATCACAAGTGTCTCCAGCCGTTATTATTACAATTATTATTGTTAATATAGTGTTTCGACGAACTAGAGACATCCTCGGCGTCTCTTAGTCGCCTTAAAATGCAATAATAAGTAAATCTTCGTAAGATGAGCATAATCTCAGATGAATCTTAAATCAAACCAAGTAACGAATAAAGTTACGTAAAACCAAAAAAAATTCATCGTTTCAGTGTCCAGACACAACAATTTATTACTTTACTATCGCATTCAATTATTGGGAAAGGGTTCATTACATAATTCACAACTTAATGCAAAACAATGATACTATTTTATTTCCAATACTTTTGTTACTTAACATTTCAATCATTTCAATAGTTTTGCTATTAGCATATTGGTAATAAATATACAATTACAATATATATTATAATTGTAGTAGGATCATAATGAATGATTTTCCGGTTTTTACTCGGATATTTTCTGTACTTTTGGTATTCTTTTCGCGCAAAAAAACGCTGATTTTTTTTTTAAATTTATTCTATATTTATAGTATAAATTACATTTGTAGTAAAATCATGATGAACTAATTTTATAAAAGGTTTATTTATATTTTTCCTATTGATTTTTTTTCTATATTGGGAAACGTGTGGAGATGATGAGGAATCTAAGAGAGAGGAAGTTGAAGTGTGTAGGAGGATGTGAAGAGAGTAGGCTGTGAAAAAAAGCTCTTTTTCCCGCTTCTACCTCGAAGGTTCTTGTCAACCTTTCCCAGAGGCGAGCCAAGACCGCAGCCCCCGCTCCATATCCTCGAGACCTCTCCAACGCTCTCCAGGGAAAGGTGTTGTTTTTGTCAGAGCTTCGAGAGCTTTTGCATCGATAACGTTGGGCTTTGTGTATTCTTTTATAAAATACTCTCTCCTCATCCTTCCCATAGTTTTCTATATACTCGTACAAGAGGAATGAAGCTGAAAACTGAAGACAAAAAAAAACTGCCAGATGAAAGAAGCCGATATATATCTGAGAGAGGATACAATAAATGTTAGATCGCGTTGCATAATAAAATGAAATGGCGTGTGAAATAAAGTGCAGGTGAATCTTATCTTCGGTGATTCTCGTGAATCCTTTGATTCTATATATGCGATTTGACATCGCAGTTTTTTTTGTGTTAATAATGAATCTACTCGCAGATGGCGCTACTGTTCTTCAGCAGATTGTCGACGTGGCTTTCCAATCGCACGTCCGGATATCTTTGAAGGGACTTCCGCCCTTCGAACGATCACTGTCACATCACTTCTTTTTTTTTTGTCGGAACGTGTGCCACCGCTTCTTCCGCCACCTTCACATCTCATCGGCTCTGCGCCAATATTTCCCTTCTGTTTGCGCTGCCAAGAAAAGTAAAAAGAGTATTACGGTAAAAGGAGTGGAAGGAAGGTGGTCCTTTTTGGTATTCCCACGAAGCCTTCGTTTTTCGGGGTTTGGCGGCAGCGTGTGTGGATCCGATGAAAATTTAAATAATGTTCGCTCGAAATTGACGTCGGGGGTAGAAAAATATATATGTTTGTAAAGCACTAGTTTTAATACCTGCGCAAGATCAAACGAACTTTATTCCGTATCATTTCAATAATATATATATTATGGGAGGTATATGAAAATTGGATTCGTCTGGAAAGATTTTTTTTCGACACCCTACTACTAAATAAATTATTTCTTTAAATATTATAATTTCCATCTGCGAAAGTCAGTATTGTATTGTATTGTAAATGTCTTTTGAAACAAATCAAGTTATGCAATTACAGACTCTATAAAACAATGTTAAAAAAATGTGACATGTTTGTTTTTCTTCAATTTATAAAGAAAAACTTCCGCTGAAGTTTTAGCATAAATTTTCTATGTCCTATTGAAGATGAAATGATTGTTTCCAGAGTGGTGAAAAATTAGTTTTTCTTAAAAAAAGTATACACGATAATGATAATATTATAAATATAATTTAATTTGAAATTTTTCTTCGGTTCTTATGTCTGTTGTACATTATTAAGTCTATTTTTTTTTCAATTTTTAAACAAAAACAACAAAATTACATAAATTCTGAAAAAATATATGAAAATAAATATATTTGATTTACAAAGTTTATAAAAATAATTCGTACACGAAATTATTTTTATTTATTAAAAAAATCGTTTTGAAAAGTTTAGTTTTCAATTTTAAAATGTCTTGATTTACTGAAATTTTACATCAAATTTCTTAGTTTTGTTTTCTTTACCAATGTAATTTTCTTATTAATACTTTAAAAATTTGCGTTTTATATATTGATGGATTATAAGTATATAGTTGTTTCCTTTCTCTCCAGAATTAAGTACAGAAAAATAATTTTGAAAAAAAAACGAAATTTTTACATGTTTTTTGTTATTTATTGCTTCTATTCCAATTGAAAATCTACTTGAATTAATGATTTACTTCAATTTTACATTATTATAGGAAATTATTTTTTTGCAAATATAATTTTCTTATTAATATTTTAAAAAGTTACAATAAATCTATTAATTATGATTTATTGTTTCTCGAGTTTGAAAAAGAAAAGGAAATGTAGAATGAATTTCTTTATAGATTTTGATGAGAATTAAAATTTGTCGTTAAAATTAATTATAGTAATGAAATTAGTATTGTTTAAAGCTTTTTTTCTCGATAATTATTTTTATATTTTTTTCTGTACAATTTGGATCATTTCCAATGGTTATTTTATTCGATAATATTAAAAAAGCAAATTAAATTGTGTGTTTTGGTGAAATCTAAAATTTTACTTAAATCCTTTAGGAACCGCAAAGTTTATCATAAAAACGTTTTTATTATTATATATCAATCTTTTACAGAAATTCTTCTTGAAAATTTACTTCAAATTTAAATTACAAAAATTGTTAGAAGGATGTTTGTTACACTTTTATCTTCTTCCAGAAAAATCTTCTAAATTTTAAACTCATTCTTATAATTGCATATTTGAAATTTGTTGCTTTTTGATTAAATTATCGCTTTTAATATTAATATTTTTTCATTTATATTACATCTTCGTTTTGTCCTTTTAATTGAACATTATTATTAATATATAATTTTATTTCTACGATTTTTCTACTCAATGATGAATTTCTCTACGAATATTAAAAAAAATACTTTGTTTTTGTTATATTTTGTTTAATAAAGCATGAAATGTGTTGTTTTTTTTACAAAATTTCGATATTCAATATAAAATTTGTTTAAAAACAACAAATTATAGTTTAGTCAAAAAAAATATTTTTAAATTAATGTGGATTGTACTTTTCTCACAACAAAATTGTATGTTCTCTTTTTTTTTGTTTCTATATTAAAATTTCAACCCATTTGCAAGAATTCAATATAACATTTGAATGATTTAATTATAAAAAAATAAGGTTAGTAGAGGAGAGGAAACATTACATAAGGGTGGAGTCGTGGTACTGTGGGATTCTAACGGCACTAAAAACTCTCCTCTTCGTCAGCATACAAATCGGTATCACTGTACTATGCGATGCTTATTGTCTTTGCCTGTTTGGCACTTAACTTGTTAGTGCTGGCCTCCACTGCCACTGTCCTTGTAGGCCCTCTGCAGCCTCCTCTCGTATTTTACTCAGTAGCACCTGTTATGTTATTTATGCTGCTAAAATCTCCTAGCTCTTTGCACTCTTCAGCATTTCGCTGATGAACTTTTTCGGCTCTATAAAAATTCTGCCTTTGCCTCGTGTTTCCTTCTAAGCCATCTGCAGCACCTAAAAAGCTTGTGCTTAGGGCTATCGTTCTCCTCACAGTACCAGCACCTTTTGTCTTCTTTTTTGCGATAAAGTACAGGTACTTGCCAAAGCATCCATGACCAGACAGCGCCTGGCTCAGTAACATTTCAACTGAGCCAGGCGCCGTGCTATATTAAAATTTTAACGGATTTGCAAGAATTCAGTATAAAATTTGAAAGATTTAATTGTAAAAAAAATAAGCTTTGTAGATGAGAGGAAACCTTACATAAGGACCACGGGTGGAGTCGTGGTATTGTGGGATTCTTACGGCACTAAAAACTCTCCTCTTCAGCATACAGACTTTGTATCACTGTACTATTCTGCTATGTTGATTGTCATTGCCTCTTGGGTACTTCCTTTGGATCGTGTTAGTGCTGGCCTCCACTGCCACTGTCCTCGTAGGCCCTCTGCAGCCTCCGCTCATCTTCTTTACTCAGTAGCACCTCTGTTATGATATTTATGCTGCTACAATCTCCCAGCTCTCTGCACTCTTCACATTTCGCTGATAAACTTTTTGGCTCCATAAAAATTCTGCCTTTGCCTCGTGTTTCCTTCTAAGCCATCTGCAGCACCTAAAAAGCGTGTGCTCAGGGCTATCGTTTTCCTCACACTACCAGCACCGTTTGTCTTCCTTCTTTGCGATAAAGTACAGGTACTTGCCAAAGCATCCATGACCAGACAGCGCCTGGCTCAGGTGAAATATTGTTTCGTCGTGCTATCTGCATATCGAAGACTCAATTTGTTTGATTTGGTACCGAATTTGGCTCCTTTCTTCGACTTTTTATCTTGTCATTTCTGCAGATACTGGCTGGCTCTATCATTCGCTTTGGTCGCGCCCCAAGAAGAATAATAAGCTACTTTATTATAAATTTATAAGTTTTATTATTTATTACTTTTGATTTTTTTTTGATTTTTCTGCAACTGGTTATGGTTGTATCCTCGTGTTTTTCTATATTATAATCTAAGCTTTAAATTATTGGAGCTTAAGTAATCTTATTTGTTAAAACGTCTTTCAATCTGATTAAATACGAAATCAGTTTACACAATGAAGGCAAAAAAAATACCTGTTTTTCACTGAATTTGTATAGTCTTTTCATAAGCGAAGCTTTGAGTCAAAAATATATTTTATAATTACAATTGGTTTAATTTTTCCTGTTTTTTCATTATATTCAAATCATTGAAGCATTATCATTTGCATTTATTCTTGAAATTTTCGTATTCAAATTTCTACTTAATTTATTAACATTTTCTAATTGGCTTTTCTTGTCCACATTTACCATTAATTTATGTACAGTAAATTATAAGTTTCATCTTATTTATTAAAAAAGTGTCATAAAATACTTCTATCATAATAAATAAAATAAAAAAAAATAGCTGTTATTAATAAACAGTATATTTTTTTTCACTGAATTTTCATGTGCACACGAAGCTTTTGGTTGAAAATATGTTTGGTTTTATGCCAGTAAATGCGCGCCAGTAAATTGGGTTTGCGACTGATCCAATAATAATGATGATTGATTCAGTGCTCTTTCCATTGCTTTGTTAATTTCAAAAAACCCCGCATAAAGTAGTGACGTGATTTAGTTTATTTATATTTTGTAATTCATCAATTGACTAAATCACTATCGCCCCTCGTCCTGCGCATCTATCGACGTGAGGATTCGCATGATTTATGAACGTCCATGGGCATCATTACTAAATAATTGATAGAGCCCCCGTAAGTAAACAAGAAATTCGCATCGCCAGAAGACAATCAAAATGCAATTTATTCTTCCATCTATTTTTCATTATTCATATTATGCTCTTGTCCATCAGCAAGCATTTTTCATTTATTGATGGCAAATTTTATTTTCTTTTACTTCAATTATTGTAGTTGCAAAGTATATACTCCAATTTTTTTTTATTATTCTTGACAACAGTTTACCAACAACTTTGTACTAATAATTTAGTACCTTTGGGTCCAATAAAACGTTATATAAAACACAAAAATTAATATTTCTGCAATGAAGTTCTTAAACTTGTATTTATATATTGTTTACATAACGCATGATAAATTATTTTGTTCCAACTGTCGCTGCAAACCGTAGTAATATCTTAGTTTCATTTATTATTACCTAAATTTTCGTTTAATACAAACTAAGTATTATTTTCTGGTTTATGTTATTGCTTTCCTGGATATATTTTATATTCATTTTACACGATTGATCATTCTTTAAAATTTTTCTTTTATATTTAGATCCATTTTTATTTGTGGAAATCATATAAATGTACCTTTACATTTTGAGCTCTTTTATATCCTTGGTGAAACACCACTAAATTATTCATCAAATAAATTATCAATCAAAGTTTCACGTTATTTTTATTATGGTGACTTTGATTGTGTCCATATTTAATTTTTATTCTGTAATACTTATGCAAATACAAATAATATGTAAATTAGTAATTTATATCGAAACAAGTTGTAAACATATACTAGAATTTTTACATTAAAATAAATTTGATTTAAATTTAATATTACATAAATAAATTTGTGGAAGATTCAAACTTCAATGAATGTATTATACATCATAGTTTTTTATTGTAACATATTTATAAATATATTTTCTAATATAATTTTCATGAAAATAAAAATTTGCAAAACAAATCTTAAATAAGTAATGCTGTCATGATTCTCTATTGAAGAAGTGGTTTATTACACAAGCTCTATTTATAAGTGAAGTCCAGAACCATTTTTTTGTTATGGAATGTTTTTAATTCATAATTAATTTTATTTTTTCAATATTTTTCTGTCATATATTGATAAATAGAAGAAAATTACGACGTGATTTTTCACATCAAGTACGAAACATGAAAATTATTTATATTTTAATTTTTATGTATTTTCTCATAAAATTATTCTTCAAATTTCTACTTAATTTTTTAAAATTTTCTATCTTTCATTGTTTACTTGTCCACTTTATGATCGTAAATAATATTATATAAAATATAAGCAATTTATCCAAAAATTTGAATTATTACTAAGAATTTAGAATATAACAAAATATGAGAATATCTTCCTATACATGACAAATAATCTTGTAATTGTTTCTTAATATTTTGATGAAAACAACAAAATTAACTAAATTATCGTGTTTTTTTATTAAGAATTCACAGTCACATCAACTACGAAACATAAATTATATATTTTAATTTCTAACGGTTTTCTCATGCATTGATTATTGATTAATTTTTACTTAATTTATTAAAATTTTCCATCTTTTATAGGGTGCACGCCGTTTAATTGTCTTTTTTATGATCATAAATAAAATTATGTATGATATTAATAATTTAGAATATAACAAAATATAAGAATTTTCTATACATAACAAATAAAATTGTATTTCTGTATAATTATTTTTTTCTAATTGTTTCTTAATATTTTTCAGAAATATTTTGATCAAAAAAAAAAAATAAATTATCTTGTTTTTTTTATATAAACTGCAATGATGTTCACATCAATTACGAAACATACAAATTATATATTTTAATTTTTAACGGTTTTCTCATGCATTGGATTCTTGAAATTTGCGCATTGAAATTTCTACTTAATTTATTAAAATTTTCCATCTTTTATTGAGTGTACACCGTTTACTTGTCCTTTTATCGTAAATAAAGTTATATATAATACTAATAATTTAGAATTTAACAAAAAATGAGAATTTTTAATATATAACAAATAAAATTGTTTTTCTATATATTTATTTTTGTTCTAATTGTTTCTTAATATTTTTCAAAAATATTTTAATCAAAACAAGGAAATTAACTAAATTATCTGTTTTTTTTATAAATTGCAATGTGGGAATCAACAGTTACAAAACATACAATTTGTTTTTTTTTATATTCGTACATAGAATATACCAAAAATATATAATTGAAACAAAAATCTTTTGTACAAATTTTGTCTTACTATACTTGTCCACTTTTACCATTAATATATGTTCATTTCTCTGTGTTTCTTTACATATTTCAAATTATTTAATCAAATCGAAACTGAAACATATAAATCTATAATTTCGTTTAAATTTATATTTTTTTACTACAACAACTTCCTTATTTTGCACCTTTCGTGTCCACATTAATTACATTTACGTTATGTCTTTTGTAATATGCAAATTTTCACAATAATTTGATATAAACGCAAACTAGTTTTTTTCATTCTAACTTAACATCCATTGTTTATAGTTTCTACAACGAAATCTCCAAACTTATTTTCAGAAATGTATGATTTCTTCTAATAAAAGAGAAAGTTAAGATTTTTGTACTAATTATTAAATACAACAGTCTTTGAAAAGTCTTTTTTTAAATATCGAATAATCATTCTTTTAATTGCGTAGAAATTATCTCTGTATGAATTTTGTTTTCTTAAACAATTTTTTCATCTGTATATTTGTAATTGCATTTTTACTTGAATTAGGTGTGAATTACCAAATGTGGTCAACATTATAAGTTTTATTTGATTATTTTGAATCAATGAAATCAAAACATTAATGAGAGAATTTAATTATATAAAAAAAATACAGTACAACTGACTTAATATCTGAATAATGATAAATATTTCGAAATATTTTGAAAGTTGAAAACATATTTTTATTAAATCTTCTGACATTTTGATGGGAGATAATTAAAAAAACAGAAGTTCTTTCCAGCTGAAATATAAATCTTTCGTTTTTGTTGGTACTTAGTTTTACAGTTGAATACATATTTTTATTAAATGTTCTGACTTTTTGATAGAAGATATCATAAAAAAAGAAGTTATTTGCAGCTGACATATAAATCTTTCGTTTTTGTTCACCTAAAAGTGCTTTTATCCGGCGTTTCGGATCGGTATAAGCCTCAGGTGTGTGCGTATGAATTAATTGCGGTTTGGAAGCCAGATATGGACGTTTCCTGTTAACGGGGCTCCTCTTTTTCCACGCTGGATGATCTTGTTTCGAGGGCCTCCGGGGTCCCATCATTCCTGGCCTTCCCCCCATTCCAATGCTGCACGTCCATCCCTCTCTTTGGCAACTTACAAGCACTCGCAATAATTGCCATTATTGCCGAAGGTTTGATCAAATGGGGAATGTGCATGCACGAGTGTGTTCTCTGTGTTTATACACGTACATCTATACACACACTATGGTATTTGTTGTTGTTCATTCATGGGAAGGCCAACAATGTGTTGTTGTTATTGTTGAGGTTCTGGCATTGCTTGCATAAGCATCATACCGAACTGTCCTTGTGTCTTTTGATCGCGCTTGATTTGTGGTCGGAAAGGTAACGTTTGTGGTCCGGCGTTTATTGCGTTTATGATTTTGATTAGCCAGAAACGCACATAAATTAGGATAAACAACGTTAATTCTGCACACAACCGAACAAAACTAGCATTCAATTCAAACGATTCGCCCTTCGGCATAATCGGTATTACTCTGCACGGATTTCATCCAAATACCAACTTCAGTATGATCAACCCCAATTGTCCATTTTTTTGTATTCATTTCAGTAAGTAATGAAAAAATGAATTATACTATATTACATCTGCTTTTCTATACAACAAGTGAAAAACATTTAGAGAATGTTCAGAGTTAATTCTTGTCCATTTCATTCAATTGTCCGGGATTTTTCTCACGTATTTTGTTAGAATGTAGTCAGATGATCTGTCAATCTACACACCTGTCTACATAATCTATATGTGTCAAATTTTAACCATTCCTGCGTTTGTTTATGATGTACTAGCATGTTTAAAGCCAGCTTCTTTGTATAAATTAGGGAAATCTGATACTTTTTCTTGTATTTCAGTACTACTATTAACTATTGATAAACATTTTCATCAATGAAGCTACAAAAAACATTTAAATTTCTTCAATTAAGTTATGTAGAAAGTTTTTGAATTTATTAGACAATTTAATAACATATTTTAATTATACAAGTTAATGGCTATATGAGATATTCTTATGATGAACCTACCTTCTTTTCATTAAAG
Source organism: Nicrophorus vespilloides (assembly GCF_001412225.1). Taxonomy (NCBI): domain Eukaryota; kingdom Metazoa; phylum Arthropoda; class Insecta; order Coleoptera; family Silphidae; genus Nicrophorus; species Nicrophorus vespilloides. The sequence continues at coordinate 94,237 of NW_017097347.1, read as the reverse complement.
GATATTTGATTCTAGAATTAGCAGTTTTTGAAGCAAAACAAGACAAAAAATCAATTTCTTTATCAGAACCTGATCATTTTTTGAGATCACCTTTGAGCATTCCGTTACAAAAGCAAAATACATATTTTCAAAAGATAAAAATATAAATTGTACTCGTTTTTATATAATTTTGAACAATTCTTAAAAAATATTGTATTCAAAAAATTGTCTTCTGGCAACGTTCCATGCATTGAACAAGATACAAAAAGTTATTAAAATACATATATTCATATGGATGCAACTCGTACTAAGTCTCTTATTATTTGGATAAATCAAAACTGAAGACCCAACAGCAACTATGGATCTATTTTTTCATCATTAAGTCTGAACAATAACGTTCTTATTATTATATATAAATACATAATATTGATATTTTTATCGACTTGATTGTTAGCAGTATTCATTTTGATTACAATTGTATTCATACAAACGAATCATATAATTGTTTTTTTAAAGTTTTTAAAACTATAAGACCTGGTACTATTTTTTTAATAAACGGCAATAATGTAAAACCTTACATTTCAAATAATTGAAATATTTTCGTAACAAAATAAAATCTTTCGAAACAATAAAAAAAAATAACAATTTTATATTTTCAAATTTCGTACTTTTTTTCTTATTTGATTAATATACAAATATAAAAAATGAAATTATAAATTATTTAAAAGAATATGCAATGTGTTTGAAAAACAATGAAAATACTATATTTTCTGTTTGTGAATTTGTATGTTTATTTCGACAAAAATGTACTGTTAAAAAATATGTGAAATTCTTGTACTTACATTTTGGGCATGTTTTGCATGTTCTTATCATTGATATGAAATTACGTTTAAACACAAATTTCTTTTTTAAATAAATATACTTCTGATGATTTAAATTTGCATTGTCGCAACTCAACGTTAATAGTACAAGTTTCTTGTAATTGTTCGAAACAATATTCTTCAATGAAAATTGTTGACTTCTAAAATGTGCTTTTGATACATTTTCAATTACTCATTTTACTACTCTTCTGATATAGATATTTGCTGCAATTTTTCTCATTTTATTTAAATAATAATAAAATTATTCTCATTTTATTCTGAATTTGCTACTTGGCTAACAAATTGTACTATTTACAATATTTATGATGTTTCGGTTATTGAAATATATTACCTAAACATTATTTTTTATACAACACAAACTTCACTCTGTTAAAAAATATTAAAACATTTACATACAAAGTAACAATATTACATACAAGTAAGTAATATTGTATATAATTTTTGAGGTCTTCGTTAATTTTCGGAAAAAAAAATATTTTTCAGTAAATTCATAATATATAGTTATTTTCATTGAAATATATTTCTAATTTTTATTCGGCTCTAATTTCTGATAAATTCCTAACGAACAAATTTTTTTCAGTCATTTGTCAATAAACTCGAAATGAATCCTTGAAGGTTTGACTAACCTTCATGTAGATTTTAAGATTAAACAAAGAAAATTTACTAAGCTAATATGGCTTTCATATTATCATGATTTTCCTCGGTCTTTGTCTGACAATAAGCTAAATTACTGGCTCAGATAATATCACAATTAACTATTTTTTGCTCAAGATTTTTTTTTAGTTATAACAGTTATAACTATGGCATCATCAGTATTCTCGCGGGATACATTTTCGTAATCATATTAGGTCGAGACTTCCGAAAACTTCCTTTCAGAAAGATTACTAAACTATAATCCTGCAGGAAGTTCTAATCCAAATTTAATGATTGAACACGCATTCATTATTTTTTATTTTTCTTTATTAATATGTACAGTAAATATGTGAAAGTTACAATATATTTTGAGTTTATTTAACTTTATGATTTGAATCGGTTAAATAACAATGTTATTATTTGTAAACTGTAAAGATTTTTTATTTTTAAAACCCAGCTTGTCGATATTGAATACTCAAAACTTTAGAAATAGAAGAAAAATGTTCATGTTTTTGTATCGTAAATATCTATATATTTGTGATGAATGTGTTTGGAGAAATATTCACATGTATATGAAATTTATTGGCATCTGAAGAATCAGTGGGGGAGCCGCTGCTCCTTCTCACAGTAGAATTCATTGCCTTCATAGTACAACAACAATGAAATAAACATGGAATATTAATGCGTCCTGTTTGTTCGCCTTTTCCCGACTCCCCGTTTCTCAGTTGATAACTTAACTCTACCTACTGTAGCTAGCTTCCTGCTAGAAATCAATACACTCTATGTTAGGGGAATTTATTTTTCATCTATTACCCCGAACATATGTTTGTTTTAAACGTTTCTCGCAGAAGACAAGACTGTAATTTTGAAAGCCTTTGCAGCTCTTAACAACTACAAATTTACAAAATTTTAATTGTAAAACATCCAGATTTTCATTTTTTTTTAATTCTTCTGATCTTACCCCGGTTCACAAGAATATTTCACTTACTCTATTGGTAACGTTATATGTTTTAATAGTCATTAATTTGAGTTTTTTGGAACTATTTTGTAATCAATACAAAAAAAACGAACACTTTTAGACCTTTCCTAGTATTTTATATAATTCATTTTATTACCTTTGTGTAGTGTAATTATTACTATGACGTCAATTATTGGTTTAACCAAGAAATTCAGGACAAAAATTCACTTAAAATATTTATTTTATCCAAAACAGTATTTTTTGTGTCTTGAAATTTTATATTTTTTTTTTTACTATTTACATTATAAGGAAATATCAAAAAATCTGTGATATTGTTGAAATTTATCTTATTATCTCTTTCTAATGATTGCTGTAATAAAAATAGAAAAAAAGCAGGTGGAAATATTACTAACTATTTTCATTTTTTTGTCACGACGAAGTGAAGAAGTTTTTCCCCTTTCAGCTCTGTGCAGACAAGAACGAGCATTATCAATTTTAATCTTTCATTGGTAAACTTAGTTTGCTAATAATTTACTTAAGTTCTGTTTATTCTGTTTATTATTATTTATTACAAAATCATGTTGATATTTGACAATTTGTTTTAATGAAATAATATTATGTGAATATTCTATAACTTGCGTTATAGTATGTTTTATTTTTCCAATTTGTACCTGTTACAACCATGTAGGAATGATTCTAGTAGCATTTTAACAAGTTTTACACCATCAATTATTTTATGGTGATGTTACGCATTTCTTATAATTAAGAAATTTTACAATAATGTCCTTTAATTATTCTATAATCAATCTGTATTTGTACCTTTCTGTTGTAATCGGATTTATGTATGCTAAATACATAATTAAACACATTTTTCTACAATCATTATAACAAACAAATAATTAATTATTAATTTCAATTTGTTTATAGATCAATGGAATTAATTCCAATTGAAACATCTACTTACTTATATTGTATTGTATAATCGTGTAGTCAACACTCTTTGATATTATTATAAAACTAGTTAAAAGCTTGAGAACTCATGTAATTATTGTTCAATTCTTTTCTATAATTTGCTATAATTACAAGCACAAAATTTTGATATTTGTTTTATTTTTCAATTATTTAAATAAGCTGAACAGTTTTATTACTTGGGCAAGTTTAGTTTCGTTCCATAATAATTCAGCATCTTGTATCTTCTTTAATGAAGTGGTTTTACATGAATTATTTCAAATTAAAAAATTAATAGACATTTTCGAATTTGATGTAATCTTCTGTATTTCAATCTTTGAGTCTGCTAAATCAAGTGATAATTAATTTCTTCTAATTTAACATTAATACTTACAACAAAAGTTCATTTTTGCTTTAGCGATTGAAGTGATGAAAAATTTTGATATTGAATATGATCGCACAATTGTTGGGATTTCTTACTATAAATGGCATAACTTTTTGTATTACTACATATAAGAAGAACGTTTGGAAATACCGGTAAATGTTCGTTTGCTCATTCCCTCGTTCGGATTAAAATGTTTCATTTTCGCCTGGTTTCCCAGCGCCGCTGCCGCTTTTCCTTAAGATAACTCCGAATCTCATCCACCCCGAAGCTTTTAATATTGCTCAAGAAATCCAGTTATTTCTTGAATTAAATCGGCGAAAATGGAATTCTGTCTGATTTGCCGAGTTTTGCTCTCTGCTTCCACACGATCCTTGCGACTAATTAAAAAATAATTCAAGGATGTTTCCCACGAAAACTGCAAGAGTCGCAAAGGGACTTTGATATTCAAATCGCGTTTGCGTATGTACATTTTTTTTCTCAAAAAAAAAGCAAATATATAGATGTTTCTGATTAGAGGGGTGAATTTGGGCGAAATTGATTACCATGCATGCATGAAAGTTAACGCCTGCTTTCCATATTGAGTTGATTTTAACGCGCCCTTTTCCCTTGTCGCTTCTTTGTGTTCTTGTTTTGTCGCACTTTTCACACCCTCCTCAACACAAAAACGACGTTACGTTTTCCATATTGAAATTTGTTTGTTCTCATTCCTTTATTTATTTTGTTTTTTTCACGCACTGTTTCTTTTTTTGAGAATGTGGAAGGTTCCAAAATTCATGAGAGTACAATGTAATGTGGAATTAGTTGATAAATACAAATGCGATTTAAATGAAGCAATTTAAATTTATGAAATTTATTCCGAGTTTTAATTAGGTTTAGTTGTATTTTATTATGTTCTTTTTTTTCGATATTTTTCCTATTCTGGCGCAGGGGTCGGCAAACTTTTGGGATTGATTAGCCATACCTTTCTCATAATTATTTGAGAGCCGCAAACTTTCGCTATGGAAGAGTCAAATTTTGTGTCTCTGAGAAAAAAAAAATAAAAATTATATATATTTTGTAACATATTTGTAAATATTACGATTTTGTTTTCAATTTTACTTTGGGCCACGTTTAAGAGCCGCATGCGGCCCGCGACCCTCTTATGTAACTGTATTTATGTTTTTATTTTTTTTTGATGGTTTCGTTATCCGCTGTAGTTTGCGAATATCCATCATACATATGAAAACTTTACGAGTTTTAATATATCACTAGGAATTATCCCCAGGCGAACACTGGTACAAAACTAGTTCCGATAGAAAACTTTTGAAGCAAAACTGTGTTTCTTTTCCAAACTGCATTTAAATAATATTATTTTCCTTTCTCTTTGCCCTGAATACGTTCATCTTTTTGTTTTAATTTAATTTTTTTTTTTATTTGTCATAAAATAAAAGTTATATTTTCTTTTTTAATCGAAAGGTCAACATTTTCAATTACTATTCTTTTCTGTAATTCTGTTATAATAATGGAGAAAATATTGTGAATTTTCCAGAAATTTATCTTAAAACTTGATGTTTTCTCAGCATATTAAAATATTGTGAGACTTTTTTTTGTCCGGCCTATAACAAATTTAAGAGATTAAAACGCCCAAAGTTTAAAAATATTGTGATCACATGTGATGATTCAAAAATTCAATGAAATTTATTTAACTTTCAAATAATATATCAGAATAATCTTGAATACTCAAGTAATGATTTTATTTCAATTTTCATTTTGTTTCAAATGGACGCATACAATGTTATTTAATAGATTAATTTTATAAACAATTATCTTTTTTTATTTATTCACATTTTGTACACTGATTATGTAAAGAAATAATTATTTTTCATTACAAAAGAATATGATTACCACTTATTTCGTTTCATATATCGAAATAAATTTCTATATTTATAGAAAATATGTAGAAAACTTTCTTCAACTTTTCAACTAAAAATTTGATTATTTTGTTTGTAAAATGTTTCGAATTTTGTTTAGTTAACTGCTTTAGTCCATTTCGCCGTTTGAATTCCAAAGCTTTCATTGCATATAATTGATTTATTAAAGTAGTCAGATAACTTATGAAAATTTAATGTTTCAATTTTCACTATTAATTGGGTTATTGTTGATGTATCAACGTGTTTTTAATGTTATGAATGGAAAGTTATTAATAGATTTGTACGAGGTCATTTCACAAATTGTAATTTATAGTTGGAATTATTAGTAATTTACGTGATTAGAAATGTCCAATTAAGCAATTTTGCTAAATATATTTCGCAACAACAAAAAAACAAGAATGATGATGATGTTGTTGTTTCCTCAGTTACCGTTAAAACCTAGGCAACATAAAGTTGTTTTGTTTTCAGGTTGCTACGCGCGTGTTTCTGTATACGTGTGCACATGCGAAATCGGAGCCTAGGCTGTTGCCACTCCGACTCGCACACCGACAATCCAACTGTAATGGTAATTGCAAATTATACCATATGATGAATGTACGTTTCATGGACAATCACGCGAAATTGTGGATACATCGTAATGAAAGATGAATTATAAATTACTGCAGCTCGTTCTGATTTTTTTTTCTATGTTTATTTTCATACAATTTCGTGCATTTTTCCATAACGAACCACATTTATAATTCAGGAACAAAAGTAGTTCACTTCAACAAAAAAAAACAACGTAGTTTATTATGTATTTCAGTATATATTTCATATGGTAAATTTTAATACATATATTTTATTTGAACAAATTAGTTTAATTTCATGCAAGAAAACTAAATAATCGTAAAAAATTATTTATTATAATTAATTAATTATTAATTTAATTCTTATTTGTTTTTGTCAACTGTAACAGATTTACTTTCTTTTTTCCTCGACATTTTCATCCATTCATGATTTAAACATGATTGATTATCCACAAATATATTTTAATATATCCTGTAATTTTACATTACATTATAATACAGATGTTTTGGTTAATTCAAAACTACTATTGTTTAAATCAATTGCAGCAAAGTTTTATTTGAATAATTTTTCGCGTCTAAATACAATTTTACATCTATTAACAGTTAGTGTTTGTCTCACATAACTTTTTTAGTAATAATTCTTACACATGTTTTGAATCCTATTAATCTTTCCAAACGTAAAACAAATATCTTAAAATTACAAATAAATAATTCCAAGTTGAAAGACTACATATTATTAGATTTTTTTACATATTTTGGTGGATTTTCCTTTTTATTGATTCGATTCTAGAATTTTATAATTTTGAGCACTGAAATGTGTTTTTATATGTCATTTTAAGTAATCACTTTTGTTATTTATACAAGTTTACATATGTACTAAGGTTTTTTTCCATCACACATAAAAGTTCTTCCTTGTCTATTTATGTATTAAATTCTCTGAAATGTTCTAACAAATAAGACAAATTTGTCATATAACATATATGTAAATGAACTAAATTTAAGTTATTATTAAAATTAAGTTATTGGTTAAGAAAGTAATTTTAATTTAACAAAATTCAAATAAATTATAAACAAATTTTACATAATTTTATTTATTTATTGTGGATAAATGTCTCTCTTGTTTACCTATAGTCTTTTTTTCCTGTTGGTTTACTTCTAATGTTGTAAAGTTCTTGTTAGTATGGTTTCGAACAGTGCGGTATATTTGCGAAACCGATTACTCGCACTATTTGTGTATTTCTGTATTAAAGTGAAGTTTCAAGAGCGTTTTCTATACAAATGAACAAAATAGGCAATAGGCTTCAAATAAGAAAATTTCAAAATAAACTAACAAATTGTCAAAAAGAAATATTAGAAACAGATATTTTGATACATAAATGATCGTTTTTTTCTCTCGATCGTTTTCTATACAAATAAACTAAAAGAATATATGATTCCATATAATGCCTTCTATCAGTGCAGGTTCACTATAGTACGGTTCATTTTTTTTTTAAAGAAAATCGATTTATAGTTTAGTAAAATACATATAAATTTGAAAAAAAACTATTGTTTTGTGCTGTTTATTTTGTATGAGGTTATAATGTTCACGGTTAATAACGTTTCGAACAGTGCGGGTTATTTCCTACACGCACTATACGAGTTTTTTAGTTGTTGTTAACATATATAAACAAGTATTAAGTTTTGTATTTTTCTGAGGGCGAGAATACATTATTTCTATTTTTTTTAATTGTATATTTTCATACTTTTTCATCAATTTTTCTAAATTTATGCATCAGAATTTATGAAATTGTTGATTTCTTTAATCATTTTCTCTGCTTATTGGATTAATAATGAATTTCACAAATATTTTTTGTTGTTCATGCATAAGCTTATTACGCAATCGGCGATCTCGTTTTCGAGGCAGGTTATAACTTTTTACCACATATTTAAGATCGAGATTAGAAGTAGTTCCAAGTTTTTGGTCCTCTTCCTCCTGTTTTGTGTTGTTGTTGGGTTCAGAGCTGCGGTCTTATCGCTATATATATTTGCTCTCTACTGTATACAATCGGTAACTTGTGTTTCTCCCTTTTTCGGTGAGGGTGTAAAAGCATTCTTCGGATCGATGATGATGCCGTTATTAAATCGTTGCATAACACTGATTGTAATCTCGGAATTGCCCGAAACGCGGATGTAGCGAAAGATAAATTAACGTTCGAAATGCATTTTCGTGATGAGCTCATCTTCTACCCTCTCTAAAAGGGATTTCCATTATGTTTTAAAACCTACTGATAATCTTATACACACTACGTGTAGTATATATTAATTATGTAACTTATTAAAAAAAAACTCATTGCTTTATGTAATATCTTCATCTTGACTGTTAAAATTATCATCATTGGAGTTAATTTATCATTTAAATTTTGTTTTTAAAGCACAACTATCATAATCTATAATGATATCATATTTTTATTACACATTCTTTATTTCACCGGGCTCAACGTCCTATGATATTATATTTACTGTATTTGTGTAAATTATCTTTCTCCTTGGATAATTTTGTTTCATGCTCGAGCATATTATATAAAAATATTTCATTCTAAATAAGAATTATTTCAGTAAACAATTGAGTCAAAATTCCACATAAATTCTGTTTTTTTCCTGTATTATACAAAAAATAAAAATATATATTTTTCTTTGCTTTTGTAATTACGAGTTTCAAATTCATATAAATAAAATTATTATAAAAATATTTTTATAGATTTTACTTAAAAATTGAGTGAAAAATCTTGCATCAATTCAATTTATTTTATATTACTATATCGAGAAATGAAAATAAAAATTTTCTTTGCTTTTGCAATTGCGAGTTTCAAATTCTTTAACATAAAAATTAAGAAATTTATGCAAGAAATTAATTACAAACCGATAATACAATTTTATCCAATTTTATGTTTTTTCTTCAATAATTTAATAATAAACGGCACAAAGATTGATCATTCGCATTTAAGTATGTGTCGAACGTTTATCAATAAAACGAAATAATTATCCTAAATGCATTTTTACTCTGTGGAAAAGGTTAAAATGATCTAATTAATGTATTATATGGCTAGAGCAGTGATTTCAAGCGGTTGGCCCGCATTTAACACTTGAAGCAATTTTACATGGCCCACAAACACATATATTTCTTGGTATGTGTACACTTATATTCTTTAAGAAAAAAAAACGGCACACATTTCTGTATTTAAGTTTCAACTGGTTAATTAATAATAACAATTACAAATTTACACGAAAAGAAAGTTTTATGTACTCGCAAATATCTATTGTTTACCGTTTATTTTTAATACGAAATAACACAATTTTAAATATTTTACATAATTAATAAACATTTCTATGAATGACTAAATAAAGATTCAGATTTTGTTTTGCTCAAAAGTTTGTTTAAAAAAAACAGTTAATTACTAACTTTTATTTGAAAAATGAGTTCAATAAGTTTCTTCAATTTTGAACTATGAAGAAAAAAACTTGTTTTGTTTTTTTGCTTTTCAAATGTTTTCAAATTTGGATATTTTTCCAATACGCAAATTTCTTTGCAAGTAAAAATTATTTTCAGTTCACCTGAGAAGCTCGTGTTTTTTTGCTAAGTAATTTTCCCAAATACAATTTGTTTAAATATTGGAAGGTAAATGAAGACACCGACCGCTTTATTTTTGAGTTGTTGTTTTGTTTTCATGCTTTTCAAATGTTTACAAAAAAAAATTATACAATTTGTGATTTTTTTTTTCATTTTCTTATTGAAAATACTGTTTTTACATTATTTCCATCTTAGAATTATTGATTTTTCTTGTAAACAAAGTTTGTTAATTATTGGAATATAAATGAAGACATCGATCATTCATTATAAATTCAATATTAACAGCATTTTCACCTTTCGAGCCTTTTCACATCTTGTGTTTTCGCAATTTCAAGGAATAATCCTTTTGATGTTTTTATTGTTGAAATGTTGATAGCTTGTTTTATTGTATTATTTCTTTTGAACGATTCAATTTTACTATATTAATTGAACAATCATTGGAACGGTAAGGAAAGATGTGATTGGCAGAAGAGTGATTTCTTGGGGTGTCCTTCCTGCTTCCTGCGACGATGGTTGTCAGGAGATCGTTGACAGGGGATACTTGCTGAATATGTAGACAGGATCCAGGACCATTATGGACCTGACAAGGATCCGTGTGCCTCCTTGAATTATTATCCACTTATGTAATAAATGGTTTCGAGTCGCGCAGCGCAGGAATTCCATTTCATATTAATGGCGCAAACACGAATTTATGATTAAATTTTAAAATGAATCAAATAGGAATCTGACCCCGTTTCACAAACCTTTTACACAATCTTGATGTCTTCTTCATTGATATATCCATATATAAATGTATCAAGTTTAATAATTATTATCTACACAAAAATCCATTTTCTTTTCATCTTTTGTGCATCTTCCATACCTTCGGGACTCATACAAATTAATATGTGAAGTTAATATAAAATCCTAAGATTTCAGTACTTTTTTTTGCATTTCAATAGTGCTCAACATTTCTGTAATTATGTATATGAAATACAAATCTTTATTTTCCAATGTATAAAAACAATTTACTACGTATTCTTAACGGAATTGCTGTAACCTAATGTCAGTTAGTTCAGGTTTTCTGCAACTATTATGAAATTGATATAGTCATAAATTTTATTTTCATATGATTGTCGTAATTTGTTTACGTTCTTTTCACTTGTTTATAACTGTTTTAAACATGTTTTAACATATTTTTAATATGTGCAATAAATATAAAATTTAAAGCTTTTTTTGATTTCTCCCACATTGATATGTGCAATAAATATAAAATGCAAAGGTTTCAGTACTTTTTTTTTCGGATTTCTATAGTGCTGAAAATGTCTGTAAATATGTGTGTGAAATACAAATCTATGTTTTCCAAAGCATAAAAGAAATTCTCTATGTTTTCATTTCGGAATTGCTATCTATGATCTCAAGTTTGATACAATTATAATGAAACACCTGATAGTTCTAATTTATTTGTATAAAATTCAAAGTATTTTTGTACTTTTTTCTCGAGTAAATATAAAATGCAATGATTTCATACTTCTTTAAATGTGAGTTTTAAATGAGAAATCTTTGTTTTCCAACCAATTCCAAATGCTTTCATGAGGAATTGCTGTAACCATAAGGTCAATGATCTCAAGTTTACTGCAATTTTAATGAAATTCAGATGATCATAAATGTTATTTTACCAATGCGAATCTATTTGAACAAACAATATAATATGTACAATAAATATGAAATGCAAAGATTTCAGTACTTTTTTTCGCATTCAGCAATAATCAAATTTTCTTGAATTATTTGGTTCTATGATTTTTGATCTTTCCATAAATTTTATCTTCTTGGTATAATCATTATTAAAACAAATGTGATCTTGATGTTAAATGTACTTGAAAATAAATTTAGAAAAATATATATTTACTTAATTCGCAGTAAAAATTTAATGTCCGAAGTTATTTATTTTGTTCCTTTTCGTGTCTGTATATCTTCGTTGTATTACTCTTTTCCTTATAAGAATATAATTATTAGTTATTAGAGTTATTTTTTAATTAATTGAGCTGTTATTATCAGTGAATGAATGAAAATGTCCTTTGATTATGAATCAATTAAATTTCATTGAATGCATTTCTCATTCAATGAAAATCGACATTTTATATATTTTTTCTTTAAGTGATTGATTCTATTTGATAAGCACTGAAAATGCATGAAAGAAGAATTAGAAATATTCTCTTTAATTCTAAATTAAAACAAATCCAAAAATTATATATTTAATTGTATCATTGTAATTTGTATCTCGTATTTATTACAATTTTATTTTGGGTTCATTTTTAATTAATTGAGTTGTTTTCGAGTTAATTCCAATTAATTATACTTTCTTTAGTTATTACATTAATGAATAATACATTTCTTACAAACACTTTATTTCTACTTATGTATAGTGATTTATTAGCACTGAAAATGTGATTACAAACATTTACTTTTTTTTACTAATCCTATATGATAATTGTATTTGTTTTGCATCACAATATGTTTATTTCCTTATAAAAAATTTAATTTTCTGGTTAATTTTATTTTTAATTGAGCTGGGTTTAAGGTAAATCCAGTGAATTGTATTATCTTTATTATTACATCAAACGAAACATGTCCTTTTTTTGATAATGAATCAATTTAGATTTCAATGTGTGACCAATCGTTTTACATAAAAATCGTACTTTATGCGAAGAGATTACAAATAATGAAGTGAATTCAAAGTTAAAAAACTTATATGAAATTCTCTTTTCGTTACAAGAATAAATTTTACGTTTCTATGTTAATTTTTTATGTAATAGTCAGGTGTACATGTATGCATATGTCCTGTTTTTTTATGAACCAGTTCAAATTTGATGGAATAATCAGGACTGCGAGAATTACATTTAATTTTTCATTTCATTCTAATTTACTTTTCTGAATTAATTTATTGAACTGTTTCTAATGTAAATCAAGTAATTATATCACCTTTATTTATTATACAAATAAATCTTTTATCCGAGTAAAACGACTTTTTTTTATAAATTTTCTCTATTTATTACTACTTAACTGTTTCTATTTGGTCAGCAGTAAAAATGTATCATAGAAGAATTAGAAATATTCTCTTTAATTTAAAAATAAAACATATCCAAAAATTATATATTTATTTGTATCATTGTAATTTGTATCTCGTTTTTATTACAATTTTATTTTGGGTTCATTTTTAATTAATTATGTTGTTTTCAAGTTAATTCCAGTTAATTATACTTTCTTTATTTATTACATCAATGAATTATATACATATCCTCAAGGATTAATTTAGAAAGAAAGCAATAGTCTGTGAGGATTCCACGTAATTCTCAATCATCTAGGAAATCGATACTTTTCTTACAAACTCGCACTTTATTTCTACTTATGTATTAGTACTGAATATGTGATTACAAACATTTGCTTTATTTTACAAATCCTATATGATAATTATACTTTTTTGTATCACTTGTGTGTTCTTACAAAAATATATTTTACTGTTCTGGTCAATTTTGGTAATAATCTAGCTATTTTAAATTAAATACAGTTAATTGTATTATATTTATTATTACATCAAATGATACATATCCTTTTTTTGATCATGAAACAATTTAGATTTCAATGTTTGACTATTCGTCAAAAATTGCCTTTTTGCATAACAAATCGTATTTTATGTGAAGAGATTACAAATGTTAAAGTGAATTCAAAGTTAAAACTTATATGAAATTCTCTTTTCGTTACAAGAATAAATTTTACGTTTCCATGTTAATTTTTTATATAATAAACTCGTGTAAATGCATGCATATGCCTTGTTTCATTATGAACCAGTTCAAATTTGATGGAGTGTAATCTGGACTGCGAGTATTACATTTAATTTTTCTTACACATCTGAGTAAATCGACATATTATTTTTTTCAAATTACCAATTTATTTTTACTTGAATGTCAGTAATTGCTAAGTACTGAAAATGAGATCTGATAGATTACAAAAATTTATTTTATTTTAAAATTATATTTCTGTTGTTATTATATTCTATAATATACAGTTTCATTGTAAATCAATCAATTATTTCTACTTAATTGATATTATTTGAAAAGCATTGAATAAGTGATTTCAACGATTACAAATATTTACTTCACAATTAAAACTTATGTATTCCTTTGTTCATTGTTCATTAATTAAGCCGTTTTCAAATCTATATAACGAAAACTTGATGTGATCGATAAAATGTTTTCATATATTGATTTTATTTATGGAAGTACAACCATTGTAGAATTTTTCTTTCCTTTGGTTGTTCTTTTTTTTAACATTTTTCTATAAACCAATCCGAAAAGTTTGTGCGAGAATTCTTACAAATTCTTACTTTATTTCTATCACTGGAAATGTGATTTGAAAATATGAATCTTTTCAAATATGGATATTTTTCCTGGAATTACCAACATTGTATTTCGTTTAACTTTGATTGTTCTCAGTAAAAAGTGTCATATAAATTTCATATTTGTTTTTTATCAATTTTAGTTTGATTCGTTGTTATATAAACAGAATTATGTCCTCTTTGGATTAATCTTATAATTGACAAGAGCAAAATTTCTGAAAAAATTAAGCAAAGATAAGTAAAAAATGTTTTCCTATATCCTTGAGGAAATCATAGTGGTCTTCTTTTTCCAAGTGATGTCACAACTTTACTGTTTAATAACAGATTTTTTTAAAATTTCTATAAGCGAATCTTGAGTCATACACACAACATACAAGTGTATGAATAATTAATCTTTATAATTATTTTCTATCTGATTGTGTAAAATCTAAATAGATTCAATTATCCAAGCATAAAAGAAATTCATATATTGTTTTCTTATCTATTAGTAGAGTATTGAAATTTCTGGTTTTCCCACTTTTCAATTTAATAATTATATTTCTTCTCAAATGAATTATAACGATGAAAAATAATAATATAATAAAAACTAAATACTTTTAATATTTCTCATATGCATTTTTTAACATATTTTTTTTTGAAATGCAAATAATTTTTACTATGATTTTTGTTACTGCCACAACAAACACTTTTAGTTGATTTCCTTTATGTGTAAGCATTTATTATTGCGAAATACAAATCATTATTTCTATGAAAATTAAGAATGGAAAATTTTGATGATTTTCAATCAATTTCATATACTGTCTGCATAAATATGAAGAAATAGATTAAAATAAACAAAATACTTAATTACAAATACTTTTCAATGTAAACAAATTTTGTTTGGAATGTCAATTTTAATAAGTCGTTATTATTTATGGACAATTATTTTTTATCACTATATATCTCTTTGTGACAAGTTAGAATTTTGTTCGTAAGTCCATAAGTAAATTCCATTTTTGAATGATAGTTGTTGTGTAAACTACTTTTATCATTGTGATTTTCGTTACAAAATAATTTTTTTATGTTATATAATTCATAACTTGGTTGAAAAATAATGATTTAATCCAATCCGAACATTTACTTTTGAAATTTTTATTATGTCTTTTTTTTAACCGATTTTATCAAAAAATAACATTTTCACATTTTTATTTTCCATTCATATCATATTTAAAGTAAATTATATTTTTGTATTGTAGAAAACAACGAATAAATAATAATAAAACTTTTTATTTTTTCTTTCGTTATGAAATACGGATGCTGTTGCAGACGGAATATGGTGGTTCCGCGCTGTTTTCTTTTATCATTTTGTTATAAATCTAATTGAAACATTCATTTGCTACGTCAAACCAATTTTGTTCAATTTCAAAGATTTAATACAGAAAATACTTTTGATGTTTCATTAATATAGCAAAACATATATTTTCCATATAATTTATGTAATGTTTTCATTGATTTTCTGAAATACATTGTAATAGTTTTGGTCGCAATGATTTTTCTCTCGTTTTATTTCTTGAATCCATTTCATTGCAATGATGTTTCTTTTTATTACCAGATTTCGTGCTTTAATAAATTTTAAACAATAATCTGCAAAAATGTCTTCTATTTTTCGTTAGAATTTGAAATTTATCACGAATCAAATCGATTTTCTTAAATTTAAATTACAATTTTTTTAGTTAATTTCATCATTTTTTTTTGCGAATATGTTTTTCCATTTTTTTTTTCGTTGATATTAATTTGTTTTTTCTAATGGTCATGTTTTATGATCATAAGATTAAACAACATAAAATTTAACACTTTCAGTACCAATTGTGAAATGATTAGTTTAGAATGCATTCTTTCATAGTTGTTTTTTTTTTCAATTATCTGTTCTCACCGTGAATATATAAAAAAAATATTTAACAAATTTTTAATTTCACTGTTGTAATTGCAACTGATACTTTTTTATTATTACCACATTAATATTCTAAAATGTCGAATTTTATAGAAATATGTGCAATTCCTTTTATTCGTTTTATTACTGATGTTTGTATATTTTTGTCATTTGTAGTAAATTTACTAGTCTTTTGATCTGGATCATTTTTTACTACTCCTTTTATATTTTTCGCGATTAACAGACAGAAAGAACGTTAATATTTTTCCATTTCTATTGTTATTTACTATTTCTAGTATGTTAATCACAATATTTATAAAATTTTATATTTCCTTTAAACTTGAAATAAATTTTATTTTATTGAGTTTGTCTGAAAGTAATATAATTAGTGAGAAATATTTCAAACAAATCCTCTATTTCTAAATTCAAATAACTTTTTTTTTTAAAATGTATTTTATATTCACAATTTTTCCAATTTATATTTTAAAATGAAATTTCAAGTATTGTTGGGACCTTACTATCAAATTCAATTAAAACAATTACCAAATTGTTTATTTTTCTTTTTAATTTTTTTCTGAAACCAATGCAAATACATTTTTTTTGGTTTTATTTTATTGAGTTTTTCTGAAAGTAATATACTTATTTACTTTTTATTATTAAAATTATTTTAACGAAACTTTTCATTTCTACTTAATGTTCTTACGAATTTTCGTTGATTTCATTGTTATTGAGAAATATTTCAAACAAATCCTCTATTTCTTATATTAAATTCAAATAACTTTTTAAAATTTATTTAATACTCACAATTTTTCCAATTTATATTTTAAAATGAAATTTCAAGTATTTT
>NW_017097347.1:55361-77214 GCF_001412225.1 Nicrophorus vespilloides | reverse complement strand
ATTTTATTGAGTTTGTCTGAAAGTAATATAATTAGTGAGAAATATTTCAAACAAATCCTCTATTTCTAAATTCAAATAACTTTTTTTTTAAATGTATTTTATATTCACAATTTTTCCAATTTATATTTTAAAATGAAATTTCAAGTATTGTTGGGACCTTACTATCAAATTCAATTAAAACAATTACCAAATTGTTTATTTTTCTTTTTAATTTTTTTCTGAAACCAATGCAAATACATTTTTTTTGGTTTCTTACTATCAAATTCAATTAAAACAATTACCAAATTGTTTATTTTTCTTTTTAATTTTTTTCTGAAACCAATGCAAATACATTTTATTTGGTTTTATTTTATTGAGTTTTTCTGAAAGTAATATAATTATTTACTTTTTATTATTAAAGTTATTTCAACGAAACATGTCATTTCCATATTGTTTTTTGAGAATTTTCGTTGATTTCATGTTATTGAGAAATATTTCAAATAAGTCTTCTATTTCTTATGCTAAATTCAAATAACTTTTTAAAATTTATTTAATACTCACAATTTTTCCAATTTATATTTTAAAATGAAATTTCAAGTATTTTTCTGACCTTAGTATCAAATTCAGTTAAAACAATTACCAAATTGTTTATTTTTCTATTTATTTTTTTCCTGAAACCAATGCAAATATATTTTTTTTGGTTTATATAATGATTATTAATATTTATTTCTTCTCAACTTCTGTTAATATTCAAATAACTATTCAAATAAAAATTACGTAAATTTGACAATAACTGCATATATTTATTTTAAGACATGGATTTTTGCATACTATAGTTTCTTTCTGTTATATTGTCAACCTCTGCTGGATAGTCACCTAAGATTGAAGCGTTTCAAGAGCCATGGCTTAGCAAACCGTTTTTAGAATAAGTGGTTAATGAGTGCGTGTCTTTATTGTGCGTGAGCCTTTAAAGTGATTATGTTAAGGTTGGTTACTGGACCAATCCCTTGACTTTTTTTTATATTTTTTTGTTTGTTTTAATTGTCCATATCATGTGAACTAATTCTGTTCCAAAGGGTTGATCGTAAGTGGAATTTGTTCGAAAGTCGGGGGGAATTTAAAAAATTTCAAAATATTCTTATCTTCCCACACTTTATAACGGTTATTACTTTTATATATGTTAAATTCTGTTTTACTGACTGCATAAATTTGAAAAAATTGTTCAAAATAAATGCTTTTCAATGTCTTATAATGTCTTGTTTAATATAAAAACAACAAAAGAAACAAATGCAACAATGGATATTACATCTTCCAAAAATATTATATTTTATTAAAGAAATTATCAAATTTTATGTGGACATTTCATTTTTTTTATCAATATATATTTCCTTGTAACAAGTTCGAGCTTTTAAATTTTTGTTCTTAAGTCCGGGAGGTCGTTAATCGGGGATACCTGTACCTCATTTCTCGATGAATCTTCATATTTCTTCCAATTTCTTACTTTTTTTCTATTTAATTGGTAATGATTGTTACGCACTGAAAAGATCCGAAATATGTTCAAAAATAGTTTTTTTTCAGGAATTGTCAAATTTCCCGAATGTTTCTTTCCTTCGGTTAATTAAGAACATTTTTTTTATAAAAAAATCTTTGAACTTATGTTAAATGCTATTAGATATATTTTCAATCAGTTAATCTTTGTTTTGTAGTATTTCTCATTGTTGTTCATTTCGTTGGTATAATTTAATTTCCAAAATTTGTCAAATTTGTAAATGATTTTTATTTTCAAATCAACAATTCATTCATTGAATGTATGTAAATTTCATTCATATTTACATTATCATCCATAATTTGCTAATAGAATACAAATGTAGCCAAGAATTATTAACAGATTATCATTTTTGTTACCAAACTAATTTAAACATTATTTTTTTACATTTGGGATCAAAGTTGAAAGTGTATTTCAATTCCATAATCTAATTTTTATTTATTTTTTGGAAATAAAAATGATATATTCAATATAATATTGATTTTTTTGACAGTTTGTCCAATTAGGACAAACAAATTTGATAGGTATATGGTTCTGTTTACATTAATACTTTTGTAATTCTAGAACTAATTGGTTTCTAAATTAAAGAAAGTTTTCTATATGCAAATAGAAAGTTATAATTATGATTAAATTTCTTTTATGGTTCTAAGAATAATATAATTACTATTGTTTGATTCTCCTTATTTACTATTGCTATTTATTATTATTTTCTTGCAAGGATTTGAACAAGTTAAATTTTCGAAGATGTTTAAATTCATTTTCTAAATTTCGTCCACATTTTTTTTATGTCAGAAAGTTTATGAACATTCAAATTTAATAGTTCTGCTATTAAAGCATAAAGTATAAGCTATATTCTTTATTTAATACATATTTATTAATGTGATGATTTTTACTTCTATCTCATGTTTTTTCTTGATGGTTTTTTTTGTGTGGGCGGATTGTATATGTTTTATGAGAAAGTAAATGAGCAAATGTGATTAATCTATTGAAGATTTACAATTTTGACTTATTTTGTTAGATTGTAGTGTGAATTTGTGTTTTCTTGATAAGTTTGTCCATATTTTTTTGTGGACTAACTGGAAATATTTTATGAGAAAGTTATTTAATTAAACGATGTGATTTAAAAAAAACGTTCTTCCTATGATTCATATTACGATTCATATATAATAATTTTTTTATCTTTATTATTGAAATAAATTTCATCTAAACAATCAATTTTTTGAATATTCTAAATTTAAAATGCATTTTTCCTATTAATTTTTGTCATGCTTTATATAAGTAGTGATTTGTGTACTTTTATTGAAAATGTTATATAATAAAAAAAATGTGTTTTTGGTTAATCCTTGGAAAATGTATAATTATAATTGTGAATTATACACGAATCATTATTTAATTTTATTATGATTAAGTACATTTTTCATCTTAATTTGCGCATATTTCCAATTTAACTTTATAATTTTTTTTCTTATTGATTATTGTTACTTTTCTCTAATAAGTAACGTTCATATGAGTTTTTCTATATTTTAATTACATTTTCCTTAAATTTATTCATTCTTAAAAATTTTCAAAAGATATTGATATGTTTTGTGGAGTGGCCGGATTTTGTATACTTGAGAAAGCAAGTAGTGATGAGAAAAGGCGTGTGATTATAGCAAAATAAAGGAAATGTATTAAACATGACTAAAATTAAGTTTTTTTTTGTCAATTTCAAAGTTATTTAATAACAGATGTGTTTTTTTTTCAATTCGTTTATTTTTGAAATTTTGAAAGATCTCGTGGAGGCGCCGGGTTTTGTGCAATTAGGTAATGCGGGTGGCTGTAGCAAAACAAAGGAAATAATAAAAAAAAGCGAAGACAAGAGAACGAAATGGGATAATCCAATTAATGTCAAGTTTTTATCTTATATTTATTATAATCATTGGATATTTAGTATTCCATACAAGCAAACTCTATTTGCAAATTAGGAATCTCGAAATTTATTTATATATACAAATATTTTTACTACAAAATTTATTAAACATGACGAAAATGAAGTTTTTTTTATTTTGTTTGTCAATTTTAAAGTTATTTAATAACAGATGTGATTTTTTTTAAATTCGTTTATTTTTGAAATTTTCGTTTCGTGCAATGAGAAAAAAAGCGAAGAGAAGAGAAGGAAATGGGGGAATCCCCCGCAAAGTGGCGGCGCTTCCCGAACTCTCACTCTCCTCACAATTATCACCATAATGAACGGCGTGCCGATATATCGTAAACCAGTGGAAGGGCGGTTATTTCCTCTACCCCTCATGCACCCCCCTTTGATAATGCGCAGGCGCGACTTTTCACCGGGTTTCACAAGCACCACCTCCGCTCCAGCTCCAGTCGAAAACGAGCGAACGGCCGTACGCGGGATTTTCCGGGAAAATCTTTGGGGGTCTTTCGCGCGGAAAACTTCGCCATCCCCTGAGGACGTCTGTGATAGCTCTAAATAGCATCAAGACGCCTATGATCAAATAAAAACCTCTTCGAAACGTGTCTCTCCAAATGAACAATAAAACGAATACCTTGATTTTAGGGCTTATCGGTGTTTGTTGTCCTAGGTTCTAGTAGTATACAGTAGACAGAACTTTACCGCAACTTGCTCCGAATCTTAAGATAACAACACTTTGTGCATAGTTAGTTTGGTACAGGTTGGATTACCTTTGTGTTTGCGTTCTTGTAGGAAGGAGGTAAGATGTTGTTACGTTACGTGAACATTTTGCGTTCCCCCTACACACATCATCATCATCATCCCTTCAAACCCGAAACCACTCTAGGTGTGCTGTGTTTGTTGCTACACTGCATATTAAGTCCATTTACATTTGAATTACAAATTAACCACCGGTATTTCAAGAAGCCACACCAGTTTCGTTTATACAAAAAAAAAGTTTATGCAAAATTTTAATGATATTTCGCTTATTTTTTTTTTATTTGTCGTATTTTCTTCGCGACGTGTGCAAGGTAATATATTAACCCGTGATTTATCGCCCGTAAATTTCCTTCGTTATCGGAGCGCAATATCGCGTTTCGTTATATAAACCTCATCGCGCAATGCGCGGGTTTTATATAATACAAATTAATAAAGCCCACGCCATAGTCCAGTTTCGTAACCCTTATATAACATCGACTTTTTTCACCTCTTATCATCGTCGTACGGTTTGTTGCCCATTGATTTTTTATAACCCAAATAAGAAAGTAACATAAACTAACAATAAGTAACAGAAAGTTTAAAAAAAAATATGCTACAGTTGGAACTGCAACAGCTAAAAATAACTGTGCAAATTGTGAAGGCAATATCATTTGCAATATTGATGTCGTCAATACAGCAGTCATACTCTGCCGGAGACATTATCGTTGCGCCAATATTGCCTCAGTATTTCTTCGGGAAGTGTGCAGATACCATCGATTTCCGACTCTTATATGAAATTTTCTGCAGATGATAAAGCCATTAAAGCCAATATCTTTATATGACAGCGATAATTTAATATTTGAAATTGCCTCCTCGACCTATTTTTCTGCTCTCGTACTATTCTACTTCTTGAACATCTTAACATTTATTTACTCTCATTCTCAAGTTCTATTAATAATAAAATTCAATTATTTCTGATTTATAAAATTCTTATTAATTACATAATTTAAAAAAATAATAAAGTTTGTGACATTATTTCTTAGAACGAATCCAAATGATATGATACATTTAATTTATTTATTTTTATTAATTCCTTTAGATCAAAAATTTAAACACTTTTTTTTATTAAATATGATTTTTCTTCTTATTTAATACTTTTCTTTGATTTATTTTTTTTCTGTAATTTAACTAAAATTACATTTCAATTATTACGTTGATGTTATGTTATTGCTGCAGTTTTATAAGAAATGTTACTTATTTTTATTTTGAATTTTTAAAAGTTTTTTTTTAATCCTTAAATTATTTTTATTTAATACAAAATGCATTTTCAATTAACAAAAAATATTATGATTATTTTTCTCATTTATTTTTCTAATTTACATGCTTTCTACGGTTTCATCAGATAGTGCTACTGCAGTCATAAAAGTATCGATATCTGAGATTACCGGACGTGCTACATATGAAACCTTTCTTTTCCGATCTACCAAATCTTGAAAAATGGAAATAAAATTAAAAAAAAAATCAAATTTGCGAAAAAATCTGTCTTTCTTGTTTCAATTACATCATGTTTTAAGTGATAATTGTATTATCTTGAAATTACCTTTAATAACGTCAATGGGTATTTTGTTTTTCGATAGAAACAATCTTTATCTGTATATTAAGAATCTTTAAATTTATTGATATATATACAATTTTTTACTAAATGAAATACTACTGCAATGAAGTTATTTTTTGTTGTTTTGTCTTTCAATAAATTTTACTTTTGTAACAAATACGTTTGATCATCGGCCACATTCGGTTTTTTTATGATAATACAAAAAACGGGTTTTTAAAAGAACTGAATTTTGCAAAGAAACTTATGAACAATAGTAAATACATCTTATATATGTATATTAATGTTATTTAAACATATATAAAGAAGATAATTAGAAAATGTTTATGAACATTACTGATAATCAGTTATTACAGAAGAATCTTCATGTTTTCTTATTTTTGCATATTTTATTTATTTTTGTTTATTCTATTATTTTGATGATTTTACTTTGATGGTTATTTTAATAAATTTTATTTATATTGACTCTTTGACAATATTCATGATTTCTTTACATTTAATTTTTATTCGTTAAATGATTTTACGTGATCATTATAAAAATTAACGAATTATATTAATTTCTCTACAATTTTCATGTTTTCTTATCATTTGCATTTCGTAAAATTATTATACTTTCATAAATTAATTTTACTAAAAAGATGATAAAAACATAAAAAAAATTGTTTATTATTCCTTTATATATATTCCTTTCATCTTCAATTATTTCGATTTGTATTCTTGTTGGATAATTGTATGGGTACAAAATGTATTTACGTAGTTTCTGGTCGAACTCTGCACTATATGAAAAAAAGAGGAGTTTGCATGAGGGTAGGATATGAATGGTTAACGGTAGACTGACCAATTCACCACTGCTACTACCATCATTTCCCTTCAAAGCCTTCTGCATCATCAAATTCTATGCATTTCCGATTGTTTTATTACAAAGAAAATGCATCTACCGTTTTTATTTGACTTAAGTTACAATTATATGCACCATAAAATTTTACCAAAAAATCATTCATTTGATATTATTTTTTCTAAACACTCTTATACTCCAAAACATGATTTTTTGATAACATTTCTTTACAATAATCGATGTTAAAGATTGTTGCTTTGTTTCTACTCTGTTACAACGTTTTTGTAATAACATTCATTGAAATTTTAATTATTTTCATCTTTCTAACATGATCGAAATTTTTAGAATGTTTCGCATTTATAAACTTTCCAAATTTTTTAAAACAAAAATGCGACATAACGACGTTTAACCACAATCGTTAATAATGGTGTTTTTTATATTTTGGTCTGCTTTTCTTGGTCATAGTGGTACTGAAGAATGTATCGAATTTTCTCTTTTTTAATTCCATTTTGGACACATCTAACGAAAACCGGTCAAAACTTTTAACTTCACTCAATATAATTACAACCGTACTCAGTTGTTTTTTCGATTGATATTGTTGTCTATTTTTTCTCTTGAATAAATCAGTGTTTACTTGCACACTTTTCCTCTAGTTGATTAAATAATGTTATTTATGTTTTCCATCAAAATATGATATTTAAATATTGATGGTGAACCAATTATCAAACAAAATTTATCATCAAATGTGTTTTTTTCTTATAAAACAGTCATTGTAACTGCACAAAATATATTTAATATTTCATGATTTTTCTTTAAAATTATATGATTCTAATATATTGACAAATATTTATATAATTAAATTTCATTTTTGATTATCTATTTTGTGTTCATGTTTTCAATAAGACACAAATATAATTAAGAAATTTATTTTAGAATATCTGAAAAATGTTCTTTTTGTTTTGGAAGTCTGTAATACTGCCTGTATTCACTAAAATTTATTACGGTTATTTAATTTGTGTTAATCAATATTTAAAATTTAGAAACAATTTTGATGATTGCATCGAAAATCATAAAAAAATATTTTCATGGTAGATTTTATTTCGCATACATTTTGTTAAATGGTTTGCCTTTATCAGATTTTTCTTCTATAATAACTGTATTTTCTTAAACGAAACATGGAAGAAATTTGAGAGTTTTCTATATTATATTTTCCTAGCATTTCAATCGCTATTTTTCACTAGTACAATGAGTCGCACTTTCTAATCAAAAGAGTCAAATGCGTATCCAGAGCCGCAAGTTGCCGATGTCAAATCAATATCGTAGTAATTATTACTAAACAATTTATTACATATTCGACCAATGTTTAAAGAGAAAAAAAAAACTTTTTGTAAGATACTTTATTTACAATTACGAAACAATTAACCACAATGGCTCAACTTTCAATAAATTTGATTACATCGAAAATAATATAAAATATGTTTTGTATCTACACGAATTTACTTTCAAATACAATTTATTAAATGCTTTAATTTTAACTTTGATTTGAATTAGTTGTTTACTGCTTTTTTGATATATTATCACATGTTTTTGCATATTAAATATTACTAACTTAATCATCATATATTCTAATGTCTTTAATTTTTTTGGTTATTTTTAATATTGATACAGTATAGGATAACGACCTGACTTGTTTGAACTTGGTGAATGAATTAATGTCAATTGTTCCAAAATAATTTGATAAATATTCTGAGTATTTCATAGTAAAGCTTCCTAGACTTTGTAATTAGCTGGTTTTGATACTTTTCGTATGTATATTTTCCTAAATTTACAAGAATGTAAGAATGAAGACGTGATCCAATTCCATGTCTTTCAAATTATATTGTTAATATAACATTTTTTTTGTATATTTTTAATATTGTATGGAAACATTAACGATGTGCATGATAATTACCTGACTTGTTTGAATCTGATGAATGAATTAAGGTCGAATGTTGCAAAATATTTTGAAACTATTTAATCTTCAAAAATGAAGTAAAATACCCAAAAGTTGTTTTGGCCCGATACTTTGCTTATGTATATTTACCTAAATCTACAAGATTTGTTAGAAATAATTTGAATCATCGATGAGGAAGTCCCCATATGACTCAAATTGATTAAACCTATACGACCTTGAAATTATGCTAAGGTTTGCTTTTGAAGTTTTTGCCGTACAAAATTTGTTTTTTCTCTCTGTTAATATAGTAACACGCGACCGTTTCTTCAGTTCCGCACAATTCATCATCTTTTAATGCGAGCAAGAAAATGGTAATGGTTCCAGCAACGCGTTCTCTGCGCCAATAAAGCATATAAATTACTTTTGCATTTGGAAAGACGGAGAAGACCATTCCAGAACTTTTGCCTCCCTGCTAACTACAACTGCTGAACGTGTATAAATCACGTGTGTCTTTCAGTTTAAACATTGGCTGCATTAATTCTAATAGCGTGACCTGCTTGGGACAAAAAGAGAAAAGAGGAAGGATGAAAAAAAATTAAAAAAAGAACGAGATTTATATTCGACTCGCTTTTTATACAACAGTCCTGAATTATTATATTGGCTGTGCATTTTATTTCCAACCCTTGCATAATTATTAGTTTCATCCCTTTGCCAACTGCATTATTATTACTATTTCCGTAAATGTTGCAGCATGATTCCTCCTTGCTTTTAATAATTCGATAATTATTGTTTAATCACGTTTGATTTGATTGAGGATTTAATGGAGTAATGCCTTTATGATTGATTTATTTATTTGGTATTAATATGTTTCCGACCAATTATTCATCATTAGCATAATTTGATTATTGCGGTTTCAAATCAAAATAGCATTTTCAAATTTGTAAGTTCATCATTTAATGATGATTTCAGTATTGGAATACATATTTTTTATTAATGTATTCATCTCTAATATTTAATTTAAATTTTTCAAATTTTTGGTTTGATCAATTTGATGACACAAATCTGACTTAATTTTCTTTACATGATTCATATCTATATACTAATTTTAATATTATTATAGTATATCAACTTTTGTTACGTAAATATCTGAAAAACTTTATAAAAATTTAAAAAGTTTTTTTTTTAAATTAAATTGTCTTATTTCTTTTTGTCTCTGTTTTTTCAATGTAGCTATGCAAATACTGAGATTGAATGTGTTTTTATTCTGATTATTTTATTTATTATTATTACCCAGAATACTTACGACAATTTTTTTGTCCATTATAAAGTTTCTTTAAAAAAGTATTACAGATTTTGTCCATTGTAAACAAGAATATGCTTCTTTTATTTTAAAGTGATGCATTAAAAAATACTTGATATATTGGTTTATCGCTTCCATAATAATAATTTCTAAAAATTCTAAAAAATCATCTTCTATTGAGACATTTGAATCTATCTAAGATGAAAGCATTTGAAAATTTTAGAATTCGAATCATTTCATATATAATCTGCATGTTTTATAATTATCTACATTATGATGAATAAATTTTTTACGGTCCAAAATATTAGCTAAAATAATACTAATTATAGTAAATTTCTAATATGTATGAATATTTTCTGAAATATACAAATTTATTTTTGAAACAGTTTGAATTAGTTACATTTTTTTCAATAAAATATATAATTTACCTTGTATTATCTAAAACATACATATTACTATTACATCATCGAATTATTTATATAATACTTAAATTTGTCCTATATTAAGACACTGATGATATTTTTCTAAAATAAAAGCACTGCATTTATTTATTGAAAATTCCTTTAATTTATTTTATATTTATTGGAATGTCTGTGTTAATACTTGCACAATTGAATAAAAAAATTGTAAAGAAAAACTTACATATTTTTCAGGTACTTTACTGAAAGCAGTTTTGATATTTATTTACGTCTATGCTGCAATTTTATAGTGGAATGAAAAATGTGTTGCCTGTAATTGAAGATATTTCTTGGTGTTTTCATAAGTATCACGTTGGAAACCGTTACTGATGTCTTCCGTTCGAAGTTAACATGCATTCGAAAATATATTTTGCTGTACAACATAAAT
Organism: Nicrophorus vespilloides; assembly: GCF_001412225.1. Lineage (NCBI taxonomy): Eukaryota > Metazoa > Arthropoda > Insecta > Coleoptera > Silphidae > Nicrophorus > Nicrophorus vespilloides. The sequence continues at coordinate 66,516 of NW_017097347.1, read as the reverse complement.
ATAGCTAAGAAGAGAGAGAGGTTACAACCTCCTCGGGGATTATTTGCAAATAAATATTCAGCAGGTATTGGTGTGTTTCGGGCGAGTTGTCCTCGCCGGAAGTGTTTACTGCATTAATTAAATCGGGTCTGTTGGTATTGCGTGAGGGGAATTTACTACCAACTTACAGTTTTCTTAGGTAAGGGGCAGGTGGTCCGAATTGATTCAGAAATCCGTCATCTCCTGTGGATGAAGGAGGAAATTAGGGGTCGCTAAGAGCGCAAATCCGAGGGGTAGTAATTTGTCGAGGTGTTTTCGGGGTGAAAGTTGAAAGTTTCTTGGCCTTCCCCCATCCTACTTCTTCCTATTCCCATTCCCCCCTTTTGCGAGCTGCGAAGGCCCTTTGCTCCAGATTATTTCCCTCATCGATCCGGACGGAGCTCCGGATTCCATAACATTTTCTACGTGCGGCTTCGCAACCAACACACTCGCACACATATCCAACGTTTAATGGTTTGATTTCTCTATTCTAGCTCTAATTAACTTTTAATCCGTCCACCCACACCTGATCCAATCTCTCGCTCTCTCTCCTTCTTCGGGTCACGGAATTTATTAAAAGTGCATTTTGTGTACGTGTACAAAACTGAACATGCGAACGTTTCTATTTCCTTGTTCGTATGAATAGTCTACACTTCTCTGTGGATGATCGACGTCCTGGGGATTAAGATTGATCGATGCGTGTTTGATGATGTTATTACCTATGCTAATAATAAACGAATGGAATTGAAAACTTTCATGACTGATACATCTTCATCTATTCTTCTTGTAATCCATATTTCTACAAATATGTTTGCAAAACATTTAATTTTCTTTGAAAAATGATTTTCTAAATAATAATTTTTATATCACAGTATAAAATTCTGTATAAACAATATCACATTTATTTTACCTAAAAAATATCATAAATTTCGTTGTCATATCAACTTTTTTTTTGGAATCAAATATGTTCATTGTATATTTTAAATCCTTTTACCTTCTCGTTACTCAAAGATCATCGGCGGATATATCCGCCCTATTGTTAACACAAGAGACTTCACTTACGGCAAGGCCAACATAATAATAATAATTTAAAGCTATTTCGCACTTTACCCCAACCATTTAAATGTTGACTCTTTCGTATTTTATTACATTAATTGGTATATTTGGGAATTTTCTAAAATCGCAAGCAGAAATGATTTAAATCATAAACGTTATTTTTTCTTCAACTTTTCCTTAACTAACACTAATTCAATGTATTTCATTTACAAATGATATTAAAATACTTAATTATGTTTATAATTTTGCAAACGTTTTTATTAAGTACATTGGCAATTTTTAAAAATTTTCTCGTTTTATTTTCCTTGAAAATTATTTGATTTTAAATTAACGTTTCGTAATAATAATTCATACATTGCAACATTGAATATTTTAAAAATGTTTAACATATACGCTTTATTATTTACATAGTAGTTGTGCACTTTACTCGAATATTTTAATTATCAACACCTTTCTTTTTTAGAAACTTGTCCAATATTTCAATTTTCTCGTTTTATTTTCTTTGGAAATTAATCGATTTTAAATTAACGTTTCGTCATATTGAATTTCAAATATTTCATATTTGTATTTAATTATTGATTATTTGTGCTTTCTCAATATCAAAATGATTATTACTAATTTCACAAAACTTACCTGATAAAGACATTAATTAATTATTCTTAATTATGTTTGATTGTTATAAAATGTTAATTATAGACAACTTCTATATTTTTTTCATCTTTATTTATGACTTCATTTCCATGTTTAGATACGCTACAAAATATAATATATCGATAAAATTAACAAGAAATTAACAATAACTCAGAAAACCATTGTTTTTATCAAATCAACAAGTTATACATTAAAGTATAAATTAGTTCTTATTGATAATTTACTGTTTACTAACTTTCATAATTGAGGACACATGTTTTCCCAAGTCTCGATTTCATTTTTCTATTCTGAGAGAATTTTGATTTTTCATTTAATGAAATTCAATGAAGTACATTTTATAAATATTTTATATCGTTTTTACTTTTATAATTGAGAAAGATGGTTTTCCATACATCTATTTCGTTTTTATTATCTGACGTTCTACATAATTTTCTTTTAGTTTTATTACTAAATTGAACACAAATTTATATTTTCATGCGAAATTATCATCACATTTATTACATTCCACTTGAATTAGTACCAAATTTGTGTTGAATTTTCCATTTACAAATTTTGTTCTTTGTATTTTTAAAGAGCTGTAGTATTAAATCCAAATAAAATTAGATTCATACTTCTATTTCATTTTTTCGTTATGTAATATCTCCATTTATCTTCTTTCATTTTATGAATGAAATAACATTTTATATAAGTTTTTATAATTTTGATTATAAAATAAATATATTTGAGAAAAAAAATCTGTAATAACATCTTTTTCTCTATTATGACACAACGTTAGTTTCAAACATTTGATTTAAGCAAATCATCAAGTTATATATTAAATTCTAAATTAGTTTTTATTGATAATTTACTGTTTACTAACTTTCATGCTTTTATAATTGAGGACACATGTTTTCCCAAGTCTCGATTTCATTTTTCTATTCTGAGAGAATTTTGATTTTTCATTTAATGAAATTCAATGAAGTACATTTTATAAATATTTTGATAGCGTTTTTGCTTCGATAATTGAGGAATGTGGTTTTCCATACTTCTACATAATTTTCTTTTAGTTTTATTACTAAATTGAACACAAATTAATATTTGTTAATTAAATTATCATCACATTTATTGCATTCCAGTTGAATTAGTACCAAATTTGTATTGAATTTTCCATTTACAAATTTTATTCTTTGCATTTTTAAAGATCTGTAGTATTTAATCCAAGTAACATTGGATTGCATTGATAATTGTGGACATATGCTTTTCTATATTTCCATTTAGTTTTTACAATCGGACGATCCACATAATTTTCTGTGTATTCTTTTTGTTTTCATATTATAACAGTTTAATTATTAAATTGAACACAAATTATAATTGTGAAGAGACGTTTCCCATGTTTCAAATAATATATTTTATTGATACACAAAAATAATATGTATTATTTTTCCTTAAATTCCAATTGATGTTTGGGAATAATTTCCAATTAATTTTTTATTTTCAAAAATTTGCCAACAAATTGAAAAATATTTTTTTTATTGCAGTACAAAAATTATTTACAATATGATGGTTCTCATCGTTTTTCTTGCATAAATTTTATTGAATTGACAAGAAAAAATCAACAATAAAAAGAAAGTTTAGATAATTATAACTAAATTTATTTATTTATTTTCGCATAAATTTGATATTTGGAAGATGGGAAAAGCGATTATTCTGTTTATGATCGCATAGTAATCCAGGTGAAAATTGAGGTTGATTATACATTACACTTTTCTTTGAATGTTTCATTTCTAAATTTATTTTTTTTTCTTATTAATTTTAAATTGAGGTGGCAAAAGTTTGTTTGTTTTTTTCATCACATTTTGTTTAGACAGACAATTCGAAAGTGACACAAACAGGATAAATTCCTATCGGTATATCTAAAATATTCTATACGTTGTGCTTTTGGTGAGGGATGGAAAGATACTGGTCTGTAATTTCCATTTGCTTCGTAAAATTGCTGAAAATTTATGTACCGGGAATCGCAGCAGGTTGTGGATGAAGGAGTGTGGGTGTATGTCTGTGCACGAGGGTGGAAATCAATTTAAGGTTTCCAATTTCCACCTTTATATTGAAACCATTCGTGTCAATTCAATTTATCGCGAGAAGTGAAAGCGGGAAAGAAGGTTCGGTTGGTAGCACTGCGGATTGAGTGTAGAAAAAAAAATATAGAAAATAGTCTGCTGCATAGCGCTAAGATTCTTTTAATTCGCCTTGGCGCTAATCCAATTCGGATTTGGGTATTTTCATCGTTTCGTTGTTTTATTTTTTTGTTTGATGGCTCAGAATCATTTTAATGGAAGCCCGGCTCGAGTGTAAGTGCTTTATGTTACATTTTTAATGCGACGACGACGAAGCTCTGGGCTTCCAAATGAACAATAACGGGATTTACGTATGGGCGCCTCTCTCCAATCCCCTACTTTCCAACGGATTTGATACATGTTTAATCCGCTCCGTTACAATAATCCAATATTAAGATAATATCGTCGAGGCAATAATCCGAAAGCCGTTTATGCGTAGCGAACACCGTGTTTAGCAGTAATTGATTCAATGGACAAAGAACGAATTTCCAATGAAAAACACCCACCCCATTATTGAAGTCATTACATAACTCTACACAATTTACATACATCATGAAACATACTTTTCATAGAAATTTTCAAGTATTTCTTGAATCTACATACATATTTGTTTGAACTATTATAATCGTCATTTATCCGTTCCTAAGAGGACGAATATCAAAAAAATGTGCTATCCTAATTATTGGCGATTTTTCGGTTTCTTTTCTTGTTATATTAATTTCATCCTTTTTCTATTCTATACGAGGATAAAACAATTTTTTTATATTAGAATATTGAGAACCATATGCAAGGCAAGAATTTTACTTTTTTTTTTAAATGTAAAACTTATTTCATCTTTCCTTAATATTTGATTGAATTATCTAGAAATATTTGTGTACAAAGTTAATTATCTAAAACATTGTACATTGTACTCCAATATTCGTCATTAATCCTAAATTTCTGAGAGGAGAACGAATATCAAACGAATTTTTTCCTACAAAAAATAATGGTATTACTCGGTTAATTTATGTTATATTAATTACATCCTTTTCCTCTGACATTACATTTCTGATATTTTAGAAATACTGTACGAGGGTAAAATTTGTTTCTACATTAAAGTATAGAGATTCACATGCAAGTCAAGTAGATTGTTTATTTTTTTGATCGTAAACTATCCCTAGTTTACCATTCCAAATCGTTCGTCCTTAATTTGCAATCCTTACTTTTACTAAACATATAATTTAATATTGTCTTGAAAAAACTCGGAAATTGTTTAACACAGTAATATAAAAATTCCCTACGTTCTATAAATTTCTACATATGTTTTTAGACCAATTCAAATCATGTGTTCTTCTTACATACATACATGTATGTATGTAATTCTTAATTTTACATATTTGATATTCTAATTGCAAAACTTATTACATATACATATGTAATTCTTCTTGAAACTCAAAAACAATTCATATAATGGATGGAGAGAATCTCCACAAAACGCTTAATCTGTGTAAGCTAATATGATTAAAGCGGCCATTATTTCAAAGATATTAGTGGACAACAAAAACGTCCGTGGATTTCGTGCGCTGGCTGCTTTTCTCCCGAGAAGAATTATGTAACGGGCAGAAGAGGAAAGTAAAAAATAAATAATAATTCCGCTCACATCCTGCTTAGTTAGTACTCAGTGCAAATATATTTATAATTCCCTATTTTGTTCATTAGCAAAAGGGTTTAAATACAAAAATTAAAACATTTCTCAAGTGTTGAGTTTATAATTTTAGTTCTGATTCTTTGCACTAATCTGCTATTATTATCATATTTTTTTTACTTGTTTTTCTTAGTCTTGGCTTTTTTCAACATATGTTTCATTATTATTATTACTAACACTAAATATAATATTTCTATTTGCATAACCAAATGTATTTGATTTATGTTTTATAGTGGAGAGAATATCTTTGGTATGTTAATTTTTTAACAATATTTTTTAAACCTAAGTTTAATTACTGTTATGTATTGTTTGCACTATACACAAATACAAATTTTCTGTTTTGTAAATCTTCAATATTATTATTATTAATTGTTATATATTTATTACAAAATATGTCTTAATTTACTTTTATTTTGAAATTGAGATGTATTTTATCAGAAATTGTCTATATAATTGAAATATTTATGATGAAAACCAATATTTTTTTCATTAAGATTTAATAATAAAAAATATTGAAAAATTTAATATTTTAATAATTCTAATATAAATTATGTTTCGAACAGAAATTCAACTGGTTTCATGATTTCATTTATCACATAATCTTTAATTGTTAATAAAACTATAATTCTCATTGTTTTTGATGTCTTTACATCAAATGTCTGTATAAGAAAAAAATAAAGTTTTTTAATAATTAACAATCTTGTTCACAGTTACAACATACATTTTGATTTGTTACACAAATAACGAAGAAAACATAAATTTGCTACGTTTTTCTCTTGAAACGTTATATTTTTTCCTGTAAAGTTTAATTGTAACATCAAATTTAATAGAATAGAAATATTTTTCTAAAAATTATATTTATTTGCTTTTATTTATCCTATAAATATATTAAACTGTTAATCCGTTCAAATTAATACATTCGACTATTTTATTATATAATGGAAACATATTCAAAGGAACAAAAAAAAATTCTTCGAAAAATTTATTTCTTTTCATAAAACTTTCAAAATAATTGATATATTTTCCTAGAAAACCAAACATTTTAAATTGGTACACGGGTTTTATTTATCCCTTAATATTTCCTCATAATTTTTTATGTAAAATTGAATAACTGAATGAAAAATATTCAGATTTTTTGTCTCGTAGAAAGAAGTATTTTGATTGATTTCTTCAATTGTCATAAAAGAAGAACATTTTAAATAGAAAAAATATGAATAATATGAAAAAATATTTCCAAGATATATTTGGATTTGAAAACAAATATACAAAACATAAATGTTTCGACCATATCCAAAAAAAAGTGTTATTTTTGTTTCATAACTCTTTGATTATATCTGTCGCAAATTCATACAAATTCTTACATTATATTTTCTATAATCTATAGAAGCAATTTTCCATAATTTGTTTCAAAATTTCTACATTATTTATCATATGAAATAGATAACTTGTATTCCTTCCAATAATATAATTAGAATATAAGTACATTTTTTTTACTTCAATAAAATTTTGTTTAATTATAAAACATGATAAGTTTATAATTTGATTTGTGATATTTAAAAAAGAGAACAAAAACGCACAAGGAAAGTGAAAGTTCTGATTAAATTGTGACAACAGAACCGAAAATCTTTAATACAAATTTCCTTAATGAAAATCTCTTTAATAAATTATAACTATATATAATTTTGATTTTTTTTGTCACGTGAGTATGTAGATTCGTGAGCTAATTATTATATAAAATTAAACTATATAAAATCACCTAATTTAGGTACAAAACATTGTGGTGGTAACACGTAATTACTAAATTGTCGAAATTAATTAGTAGGTAATTAGTTTCAATTAAGTTGCTAATTACTGATGTTTTAATTATAAAATAACAATACAATAATGAGAATATTTTGAACTGTGGTGTTCTATTGCATTGATATGGGCAATTTTATTTTCGTTGTATATTTTTCTGATTCATTTATTGCAGTGTTTTCTAACTTTATTCTTAACTTTACTGCTTCATTTGATTCATAAAATTGTTAACATTCATAATTATATTTATTATTTACATACATTCACTATCTAAGTTTGGATTATTTATCCAACAATAACAATTTAGCTTATCACATTTATCACATTATTAAGTTATATTCCATGAAATAGAGTTTTTTCTTATATTAATCAAATTTGTGTTTTATTGTTATAAACTTGAGTGATAATTTTAATTTCCATACGTTTCTGTTTTTCTACATTTATTGTTACATTGAGTCGTTATTTACCAAAGATGACAATGACGTAAGCAAAATGTTTGCTTCTAAGAAGGACGCGTTTTCTTCCTGCAAAAGTTCTCTCCTTAATCCGTTGTCGTACACTTTCCAAAGGACATTAAGTTTTTAGTCCTTTGTGAGCACAGCTGCGTTTTCACTTAAAATTTAATAATCTTAATTATTTATTAAGAAAAAACTTACCCACATACTTAACGTATAAAAATATTACGCCAAGTACATACATTTATGACTTGCGCTAAACAAGACATAAGAATTTGTAAAAATTTATAATAGAAAATCAATCTTTATTTATGATTTTTATTGGTATAATCTGGATGTTTTTTTTTTTCACATTGTTGGAATTCTAAGAAATCTTAGTAAATAGATTTTCTCATATGAAAATGATATATTCAATATATTTATTTAAAGTAAAATCAATAATTGTTTTTAATTTTTGTTATTAAAATACAAATAACACTAGTTTTCGACAATCTTTGGTACAATCTTCCAAAAATAATTTTTCTAGCTAATTCATAAATAACTTAATTATTTTGATTATATTTGAAATTACTTTTAATTTATAATCAATTTTCATCCTTTCTGGATTATTTAAATGTTATTTGATAATTTTCTTCATTAATACCGTTATTTTCTTCTTGGCATTATTTGTAACCATTTTCCTAAAAATTTTGAAAGATACAATTCCAATTTACCATTAACAAAATGTGTGTAATTTTTTTTTACATATCTAATTTTGTATGTTAATTTTTATAATAGCAATGAGTGCTATAGTTTTTGTAATTTTTGTTATACTTCTTCTGTCTGCTATTATTTATAAATTATTTTCTATCCCTTTTTGATATATTTGAAATTAATTTGTAAGGCCTCTAATTACTTTTTATTTACTAAGTAAGGCCAAATGTAATGATATATACTTTAAACAATTAATTAAAATTTATTTATTTCTATTTGTTTGTTGTTTGTGATTCTGTAGAGATAAAAACTTCGATCCTACATGCACTACTTGTGGTTCGTGTTTTTTTATTGTATAAAAATTATTATTTTAGTAATTTTCTTTACTTACTTTACTAATTGGACTAAAATTTATGTTATATAATAAAATATATTTCTAAATACTTTCAATATTACACATCAACTTTTATTTCTTTGTTGTGAAAAGAAGAAAGTCAAAGTTATTTATTTCTATAGATTTTTCTGATGTCTGTTATTCTGTAACGATAAAAACATTAAAATTGGATTTGCTCCTACATACACCCACGATCTCTGTTTTTTTTTTATCGTATAAAGGAACTGTTTCAAAAATAATCAAATTAACTTTAATGTATTGAAAATTACTTTCAAAGTGAAAAAAGTAATAACATTTTTCTTCTTCACTAACTGTATTAAATTCTATATATTTGTTGATTCAGTTTTAAAGTTGGATTTAAAGAAATCGTTCGGAATTATCATGATCCTTCATGACTTATATGAAGATTCTAAATATCGGCGATCCGTGTTAAATCACCAATATGAGGATAGATAGCCAAAAGCAATTGAATCACACGCCACGAGGAAAATAAAATGGAATCGCCAGGGCTTATGTCATCTCTCCGGTTCGTCTTTCTTTCTGCTTCATATTCTTCTCAACTTTCCTCTTATTTTTCTTTTCTTTTTGATATCTACTCAGTTTAAATCCACGAAGTGTAACGTAAACAACGTACGTTTCGTTCCATGCTCTTTTCTTCTGCACATCACAAACAGGATGAACGTTCTATCTCTCAAATCACGGCACGGCCCATTAGACACGTGAAATAAGCCAAAGAATATAATGATTGACAAGATCGATACCAACCAACCATCCTCATCATTCCCCTGTCGGAATAGTCATAAGCCTCGTGAAATGTCACGAAAGGAAAGCAAAAAAAATAAATATAAAGTGAACGAGTAAAAAGGAATCCCAAAAAAAAACATAATGGAACCACTTGAAACATCGAAAGAAATATAGAATTTCTACAACCACTTTACTACAAAATGTACAATCTCTTATTTTTTTTTGTCTTGGATTTGAAACAATGCGAATTTATCACATTTGAAATATTATAATTTCTTCAACTTTATACCAAGTTTTTAATTTTTATTAATCAATAATAATATATTTATTGCCCTAAAATGTAATAAATTTTATTAATATTTTCTACAATAAATAAATAACTTACAATCTATAGTTTATTAAAACTATTTCAACTAATTGGTGCAACTTCTTAAATACTTTTTCATGGAAGCCTATGCAATACTTAAATAACACGAAGTTTTATTTAGTTTTAACTTTGTACAATTTTATTACTTATATACTTTTAGCTTGAGTTTCCGTGTTTTTGTTGTGAACACTACAAATTCTAACATTGTTTTGTGAAAATTTTAACTATACAAATCTAAAAATAACCAAAGTAATTGTTTGTTTCTTAGTTTAACTACTGGTTTATGACTCATTTAATATTTGGTACAATTTCATTACTTGTATACTTTTAGCATATATTTTTTATGTAAGCAGATTTATTATCTTTTCCATTTTATCTTCTGATTTAAATATTGATTTAATACTTGATACAATTTTATTACTTGTATAGCTTTTGCATGTATTTGCGTATCTTCATTTTGAACATTGTAACATTGTCTGAAAAATGTTAAGTTTCCAATTCAAACAATGACCAAAGTATAATTTTCTTTTTCATTTTAAGTTTGGTTTAAATATTGATTTACTTCTTGATACATTTTTATTACTTTGCAAGTATTTTCATTTACACTGCAATTCTGAAAAAATAATATTAATTCATCTAGTTTTATGTTTTTCCTATAATCCTTTATTAAAAAACATGAGAATTTCCAATTATATAAGTAAACTGTTTTTCTTTAAATAATTTTTATGACTAATTTTATGATTTATATTGTTCAATCATTTGTTCAAATAATAAACAAATACAATCATTATAATAATTCAGTTAAAACCAATAATTTCTAATTACTAGTATTACGTAATTATTTTTTATTCATTACTACCTATAGTTTTATGGAAATAAGTCTTCTTTTTTTCATAATTAATTTATATATATCAACTTTCTGCAGCCAATTTTATTGATGAATTTGTGTGCGAATTACAATTTTACCAATTCCATTTATTTATATATTTAATTATAATGAACATAATTGTTTTTTTTATATTTATCAACAATTATCTCATTCATTCATATTTTATCTATCTTTCATCGGGAAAGGAAAAACTAGATTCATACAAATTGGTTAAAAATCTTATAGTTGCTATGAAAGTAACATATCAACAATTGATTTCTATATATAATAAGTTCTGATATATTTATGAATGTTCTTTCTATATTTAGTTATAA